>NC_036248.1:642905-668736 GCF_002742605.1 Olea europaea var. sylvestris
AATTTACCGTAACATGCACTTAACGCTACAAATTTAGGAGGGGCATGTCTTTGATTTTAAGTCATGACCAAATTATCATTTTTTTAAAAGAAAATTCTATGATTATGAATTTCAAATATATAATTTCTTTATGAATGCACTCAAAATAATACACAGTAACTCATCATGATATTCTCACCAAGTACAATAATTTAATAAAAATAATAATAACAATCAATGCACAATGAAGGACAGAATTTGCATATAATCAAAGCCTTTTTCTTTAAGGCTATGAACAGGCAATGCATAATTACTTATCATCAAAATGATTAAATTTCATTAACTTAACAAAGAAAGCTAAACAAAATATTTGTGTATGAGACACAAGAAAAAATTTCAACTTATGATATTTATCAAGATTTGACCTACTTTGAGAATCAACAATTTATAAATATATGCTCTACAAGAGCAATAATATAATATTTTTCAATGTATTGTAATGTCATAATTTGTGGTTACGAGCACCAAAAATAATTCTTCCTGGAATAACGAGGGAATAATCTAACATTCTTTTGAAATGTTGATTTTAAATTTATACTCTTTCAAGAGCAATAATATAATATTTACAATGAAATCTATAAATTTGTGATTTTTCAACAATAATCAAATAATATTCTCCAAGAATATTAATAAATATGGAATTTTGCTCCTTCCAAATCAACACAATATTTTTTAGAATATTGATTTGCATAAATTGATTCAAACGATTCAACAATATTCTTCTGAAATATTGAAACATTATAATCGTGTTTTGTTTTAGAACAATAATTGATTGTCCTTACAGTATATTAATTTAATATAAAAGTATACTTTTTATGGAGCAATATGTTTATATTCTTTTGAAATATTGATATTGTAATGCCATGTCCTTGGAGAGAAGTAATATTTCGCTTGAATATTAGCATAATATAATTTTTTTTTTTTAAAATCTTCATAATATTTTTCCATGACTATAAATTATGTTTCTCCAGGAAAGCACAATTAGAAACAAATTATATTCAAGAATATGATATGAAAAAATATTATACATTTTCAAGAGTAATAATACAATATTACTTTAAATATTATATGCATAATTTTGTGCTTCTTTAAAAGCAACAAAAGAATATAAATATATTATTTCATTTCAAGGAATACTACAATATTTTTTTGGATTATTGATTTATATTGTTTCCTTTCGAAAATAATATACAATATTCTTTTGAAATACTGCACAGAAATATTGAACGAAAAAAATTACATTTATGTAAATATTTGTTAATCATAAATTGGTATTATCAAATCTAATAATGATACAACTTTGTTAAACAATTTCAAGTTAAGATAATACTAATATTTTCTCAGAGCAAATTAAAAGAATTTATTTGTAAACTCAATTAGCTAGAACTTCTTGTCTTTCTTTGAGTGAAGGAAAAAAATTCTAACTTAACTAGATACAGATTTGAAAGTGAGAAAGGGAAATAAATTTTGCTAACTCCATTGATTAGAACTTCATATCGATAACATGTTATAAAAATAGGGAAAAAGTAAAAATAAAAATAAAAATAGAGAAGTTAATAGATTTTTATGTTTTATTAAGAACCAAAGCTCTATATTTATAGAGAAGAATTAGATATGCAATAATAATAAAAATCATGGTTGTAGGATTATAATAATCATTCACTAATAATTATATTATTTACAACAAAATTATCGACGAAAACTCAAAGAATTGTATGAATCAAAATAGAGGAGAGAAAGTTTAGTGTGGTGTGTGCATGTAACGCGAAAATCAGAAAAAAAAAAAAAAAAAAGGGAAAAAAAAAGAGGCAAAATGTTATTAATGTTAAAAAGTTATGAGATAATTATTGGTGTTTATTAAATCTTATCAAATGCTTTGATATGTCCTATATAATATAGAGAAGTATGTTTTACTCTGATTGCAACTCTCATTTTGAATATGAGATATTGGTTCTCAATAACTATACACTTGAATTTTGATTCTTTCACACCATTTCTTTATTTTACTATTCTACTATCCATTTGATACAAATTTATATATAAATGATTTGTCGAATTCATTCATAGTCGAAAATTAATTTAAATTACACATTTATAATTATTACTCATTATTTTTTAAATATTTCTTGGGATTCGCTATTATTCAATTCATTTTTTCTATTTATAAACCATTTATAAATTTGTCAAACAGATGTTAAGCATTATTTAGAACCAATCTTGATAGAATTGCACCTAATTTGAAGTAGAACAACTCAATTGAAAAAGATTTATTCTAAATAAATAAACATTTAAAAATAAATATGTTAATAATAGAACACACAATTGACAAGACAAGAAAACCTTATATGAGGGTGGGTTTCATGAAGATGTCAATAATGCTTAACGTGAATTTTCTGCTCTGAGTTTCCTCTTTTACCAATCTCCTTGGGGACGGGCATTCGTTCCCTTCTAACAACTTCTTCACAAATCAAAGTTATGATTTTGTTGTTTATGGGTATTGTTAGATTCCGACCATCAAGGATACTCACTCGAGACCTCTTACGATCGTTAGATCTTGTGAAGATTTGGGGTGCTAATATTACAAGTCGAGATCATTGTATATGGGAAGATGAGTGTGAAAGAATCATTGTACTAGTAGCGAGGCATTATCTTCTTAAGAAGAAATAATCGAACTCTTGCATCAGCCATATTAGTTTCTCTACTTTATCTCATTTCTTAAGTAAGTCAAAACACCATCAATTTTTCACTTACCAAAAGGTTATTTTGATTATATATTCATGCACGATAAATTTGTTATAACATTTTCTCGACAGAGTCCTTCCAAAGAAATGTATTTCATTCAATTTTAGCAACACACAGTGTATTACCTTCAAAATAAAAAATGGAGTTTTCCATAAAATAATATAACAATTCTAAACCCAACCCATAAATTAAATAACATAAAAGGGTTAAAGTCTAGCAACAGAAAATTGGATTGATGAGGGAATCCCAACCGGTAAGCACCATTATCTTCGACCACAAGAACTTTTATGGCGGCAATAATAGGACGGTGTTTTTTTAACTTTGCGATCGAGTGAATACTTGTACTCATCTTATAAATAATTTTTCTCATCTTAACACTCCATGTACGTTTGTACTTGTACATGACAAGTTCAAGTTCCAATTTTCACTCCTTTATCAATTGGCAATATGATGTCAAACCAGCCTACACGAGTTGAGTTGATTTCTTGAAATTGAAAAGACAATTCTATACTGAGTCAACACAATATTTGGTCCAAACATGACGCGAAGACAAAAAGTTCGAACTTCTGCAAACTTGTCCAAGATGTATCAATGTCTCCATGGTGAAATGTTCCAAGATCTGGTAGAAAGCCACCTTGCGAGGCTCTCCCAGGACAAAAAAGCCGAAAATTCTAGCCTGCTAAATATCGATTTCTTGGAAAATGTCACATATACACTATTGCAGTTTGCGAGAAATCTTAGTTGTTCTTTCCTAGAATTCTCTAATGCAAGGACCTTGCACTGAAATATGCCCATGCAACGAAACCTTGAATGGTGCTGAAACCATGAATAGCTTCCTCACTTACTTCACCTGTCTATGGCATATTGGGCAACTTTTGGTGGCCTCTGAAATTCTGCAAAATTCAAATCAATGCTATACATAAATTAGTTGGAATTACTACTAAGACCATAATGCCAATGTGATAGCAATTTATAGTGAAAAAAGGAATACAATCCTCAATAGTTTCTTCGTAATCCAAAACAATCAAGCTTTTCTGCATATAAGCCACAAAAATCTAAACCAAATGACGCATTAAAATTTTATATGGTGTGTTCGATAAGGTTAATAGGACAGTATTAAAGAAGAAAAAGAAGTAAACACGTTTCCGTGCCAAACATGGAGACAAAGAATTACTTTGTGAGGCATGAAAAACAAGCCACACAATGTCCACACGGAATATTCGTTCCACCTACACGCGAAAAAGAAAATCACAAAAAAATTCATAAAATTTTTATTTACTCTTCCAATTATTTGATTGAGGAATGTACATATGCTAACGAAATATGTCATCCATCAAGGTCCGTAAGAAAGTTTTACAGTCCAGTAGCCGCTTGCCATGGAAAAAAAAAAAAAAAAAAAAAAAAAAAGGGACAAAAATAGAGGCAAAATGTTATTAATGTTAAAAAGTTATGAGATAATTATTGGTGTTTATTAAATCTTATCAAATGCTTTGATATGTCCTATATAATATAGAGAAGTATGTTTTACTCTGATTGCAACTCTCATTTTGAATATGAGATATTGGTTCTCAATAACTATACACTTGAATTTTGATTCTTTCACACCATTTCTTTATTTTACTATTCTACTATCCATTTGATACAAATTTATATATAAATGATTTGTCGAATTCATTCATAGTCGAAAATTAATTTAAATTACACATTTATAATTATTACTCATTATTTTTTAAATATTTCTTGGGATTCGCTATTATTCAATTCATTTTTTCTATTTATAAACCATTTATAAATTTGTCAAACAGATGTTAAGCATTATTTAGAACCAATCTTGATAGAATTGCACCTAATTTGAAGTAGAACAACTCAATTGAAAAAGATTTATTCTAAATAAATAAACATTTAAAAATAAATATGTTAATAATAGAACACACAATTGACAAGACAAGAAAACCTTATATGAGGGTGGGTTTCATGAAGATGTCAATAATGCTTAACGTGAATTTTCTGCTCTGAGTTTCCTCTTTTACCAATCTCCTTGGGGACGGGCATTCGTTCCCTTCTAACAACTTCTTCACAAATCAAAGTTATGATTTTGTTGTTTATGGGTATTGTTAGATTCCGACCATCAAGGATACTCACTCGAGACCTCTTACGATCGTTAGATCTTGTGAAGATTTGGGGTGCTAATATTACAAGTCGAGATCATTGTATATGGGAAGATGAGTGTGAAAGAATCATTGTACTAGTAGCGAGGCATTATCTTCTTAAGAAGAAATAATCGAACTCTTGCATCAGCCATATTAGTTTCTCTACTTTATCTCATTTCTTAAGTAAGTCAAAACACCATCAATTTTTCACTTACCAAAAGGTTATTTTGATTATATATTCATGCACGATAAATTTGTTATAACATTTTCTCGACAGAGTCCTTCCAAAGAAATGTATTTCATTCAATTTTAGCAACACACAGTGTATTACCTTCAAAATAAAAAATGGAGTTTTCCATAAAATAATATAACAATTCTAAACCCAACCCATAAATTAAATAACATAAAAGGGTTAAAGTCTAGCAACAGAAAATTGGATTGATGAGGGAATCCCAACCGGTAAGCACCATTATCTTCGACCACAAGAACTTTTATGGCGGCAATAATAGGACGGTGTTTTTTTAACTTTGCGATCGAGTGAATACTTGTACTCATCTTATAAATAATTTTTCTCATCTTAACACTCCATGTACGTTTGTACTTGTACATGACAAGTTCAAGTTCCAATTTTCACTCCTTTATCAATTGGCAATATGATGTCAAACCAGCCTACACGAGTTGAGTTGATTTCTTGAAATTGAAAAGACAATTCTATACTGAGTCAACACAATATTTGGTCCAAACATGACGCGAAGACAAAAAGTTCGAACTTCTGCAAACTTGTCCAAGATGTATCAATGTCTCCATGGTGAAATGTTCCAAGATCTGGTAGAAAGCCACCTTGCGAGGCTCTCCCAGGACAAAAAAGCCGAAAATTCTAGCCTGCTAAATATCGATTTCTTGGAAAATGTCACATATACACTATTGCAGTTTGCGAGAAATCTTAGTTGTTCTTTCCTAGAATTCTCTAATGCAAGGACCTTGCACTGAAATATGCCCATGCAACGAAACCTTGAATGGTGCTGAAACCATGAATAGCTTCCTCACTTACTTCACCTGTCTATGGCTTATTGGGCAACTTTTGGTGGCTTCTGAAATTCTGCAAAATTCAAATCAATGCTATACATAAATTAGTTGGAATTAATACGAAGACCATAATGCCGATGTGATAGCAATTTATAGTGAAAAAACGGAATGCAATCCTCAATAGTTTCTTCGTAATCCAAAACAATCAAGCTTTTCTGCATATAAGCCACAAAAATCTAAACCAAATGAAACATTAAAAATTTATATGGTGTGCTCGATGAGGCTAATAGGACAGTATTAAATAAGAAAAAGAAGTAAAACACATTTCCGTTGCAAACAGGGAACAAAGAATTACTTTGTGACGACGCAAAACAAGCCACACAATGTCCACACGGAATATTCGTTCCAACTACACGTGAAAAAGAAAATCACAAAAAAATTCATAAAATTTTTATTTACTCTTCCAATTATTTGATTGAGGAATGTACATATGCTAACGAAATATGTCATCCATCAAGGTCCGTAAGAAAGTTTTACAGTCCAGTAGCCGCTTCCCATAGCCTGAAGAATAAAGAAGAAGCCTATATTAGCATAACTTTAAAGCAGGCAACAAAATTATACAGAATATATCAGATTTTTTGATTGAATTTGTTTACTTATCATAATTGGAAGCAGGCATTAAAATGCTTACTCACAGACTTCTGACAAGGAGAGTTAAGGAGAGCAGCGTTTGCGCCACAAGAATCCAATTCCAAAGTACATTGACCCTTAAATGGCATACATTCGTAATATGCCGATCTTGTAATATAAAGGAAAGCTTTAATCCGGATGCTCAACTTCACCTGTTTAGCGTAACGAACATAAGATAGAATGAAATCTAAGAAAAACTTCACAATTAGAAGAACCGTTGATGGCTAAAAATGTAATACGACATTTAGATCAACTTTCAAGAAAAGCGATGTTTATTGCTAATTGTTTTAAAGTACACAATTATCGATTTAAGAGGAGTCTTAGCTCTGCCTTGAGAAGAGACCATTGGCCCCAATTTTTAGGATGAAAGATCACACCACTTGGCCGTCTCATGTCATTTCAGCTACAATGTCATCCTAAAAATGCATGCTACTTATCCAGAATTCCATTGCTTTGATTGGCCATTGAGATTGGCCTTTTCAGGTCATCACTACACATGGACTTCAAATGTAACATCGAGTAATGATGGCCTAATAACAAGTAATCATTGCTTGCTAGTAATTGGTTGAAAATGAGGTGCTCATATCGGGGGTTGTCATATGTCATCCAGGGAGAGATTGATATAAAGGTGTGGCAGTGATTATGCATTATTATGTCTCTGCAAATTATAACGGTTGAAATTTTTACAACACTTGACAAAAGTCCTTTTTCATTGTAAGGAAGAAACGAACAATTGGGCAGCCTAATTGTTACCAGGATTTAACTTAAATTTCTCTTAAGGGAAATGCCATGGATTTGAATCCAAAGATTATGAGAGGAAAGCCATGAGGGGTAATACGAGTTCTCTCCCAAAATGGTTAGTATGTAAGTTAATGACTTGGGCACGAAGGCCGAGCCATTAAACTTACCTTCGACAATGACAAGGATGAGACTTAAGCTAGCATTTTCTTCAACAAAAATATCTTCGCGATCAAATCAGGTGACAATTCGTTTGTTGCAAAATATTAAGTTCAGATGAAGCCCCTCTTTGATGGCCTTAAAAATTTAAAAACCATAGTTTTGAATAGTATTTTTTAAAGAATGTGTCGCTGAAAATGATGAAAAAGTTATAGGTTTAAGTATAAAATTTTTTATTTTGTGAATGTGTTATTGAAAATGATCATATAGCAAAATTAAATTAAATTGAAGGTGTCAAATAGTGGCTAAAATAGATCATAAGAAAATACTTGAGCGAGCTCTTTCACCCACTAAATTGTGCAATTGATTCTGAACACGAATTATCTGCTACTTCGCTTAGTTTCAATTACAACATGTCAATATATTTAACCTGATAATTAGATTTCACTCATTCACACATTAAATACCATAGAGTTCATGCACAACAACTATTAATTCGTAACATATTATGGTAATTCATAAACCAATTTATGTGAAGTTTAATTCTCTATAGCACGGTAAATTATTATAATTAAATTTTACATAAAATGATCTAGTCTAATACACTTTAAGATATGCCAAACATATTAGTGTTACTACTCTCGAGATCAGCGCACCACAATCAAGACAACTATTACCACCTTAACAAAATAAAGTATCGACGTCTTATTCTACAGTAAAGGATAATGTAAATTTTTTTTTTATCTGCATACAAAATATGGAATTCCTTTTGATAGAAATAAATAAAAATTAACATTTGAAATGTTTATCTTATCACAGTAAGTCCTAATACTTTTGAACAAATTTCAAATGTTCTTATCAAACTTAAAAGTATCAACATTAATAATAATAATAATAATAATAATAATAATAATAATAATAATAATAATAATAATAATAATAATTAATAAATAAATAAATAGGCATTACTTCCAACATATGAATCTACTGCCAAGTATCTCCCGACCTTTACATATTGGCTGAAAACCACCCTATATGAGGTGCGGAAGACCCCATTTCTTTTATTTTAAAAAAATAAAGAACTAATTTTCGACTATAGTCCCAAATTTTCAAAAAAAAAAAGTACAAGTGAGTCCCAAATTAATGATAAAAAAAATTCCATTTCTCTCCCACCTACCCTATCTCATCACCACCAAAAACAACATTCACATTTAATCTTTGAAAAGCTTAAGTAAAAAAAATAGAAAAGATAGGAATCAAAAATAAGAACACGGAATTTGTCTCGGCCTAAGTTTCAGAGATTCGGTGACCACTTCAAACATCTGATCCCCTATTAAGCATTCATTAAAATGGATAAGGCTCTTTTGTACTATAATAGTCAAAACGGAAACTAGGATTACAAGATTGTTCACAAAGTTCGAATAACAAGCGACTAAAGAGTTGTCATTTGAAAGAGATCAACTAAATCGAGTTACTATTTTCTAAGAAAAATCACACTAACATCCTATTTTGAACTTCACTACGAAAGGAACAACATTCCCTCAACAGATTTTACCAAAAATAGAAGAGGGGGTAGAAAATTTAGTATGTCAAATGAGATTTTTGGGAGAAGAAGAAGAATCCTAAAGCTGAGAATGGGAAAAACTCTCGAAACCAAATAGCCAAATGAATTACAAAATTGAACAGACGCCAGTTTTAAAGTACAAAAGCATCCAGAAACCAATCATACGGTCAGGAGAAAAGCCAAGCGTCATGGTCTTGCTAAAAGCCTCCAATAGCAAAATGTATTTTCAAAACACAACTTTAGCCAGTGAGTAATATTATTTAGTCTTATTGAGATTGCAACTTCAATTTAGGTGGCCTTAGATAATAGGTGAAATGAAATTTATAATTAAATGACTCATTTAATTAAATCTATCATTTAATGCTACATTAACGCCATATAAACTGTGGTTGCAAACTGACAACCCCAATAGGATTACATAACATTACTCTTAGTGAATTTCAGGAGCGCACACTTTACACAGCACAATTCTTCACATTGTAATTATCGCAATTCTTATCTCCTTAATGCTTCATAGGAATAGAATTAGGGTGATGGTTTTTTTAATTTCTTGGACAAAATGTAATTGAATTAGGTCAGAAATATAGAAACACATGAACCTCAGAAAAATAATTGAGAGAGTCTTTTCAAAAATAAAAATAATAACAAAATCAATTGAGCAAATGATCTTTGATGAAAATTTCGATGGTAATGTTCGATCAGGATTGCAACATAAATTAATTTGCCAGTGTTTCGAATGAAATTATTGAAAGATGTCCATTAACGATTATCAACTGCAATATCATTGGTGATGTCAACAATCACACAGTGTGCTTGGATAGATGGAGGAAGCCACAAAATTTTATTTTTCAATTTTTTACTACTTAATGAAACAGTTTATATATCTTTCGATTTTTCTATACTATTTAAAGATGTGGTCATGATAATGGACTAAACTGTATAACGTGAAAAGCAAGACATGAGAATAACGATGAACAACTCTATCCTATTCAATCGTTGTATTAGACATGAGACGAGTCAACATTGCAATTGTCAATCATTTGAAAAATCTATCCATATTATTCTAAGAAGTAGCATAGTCGAATATAGCTGAAAACATAAATATCGCTTAAAAGTAACTTCTAGGATCTTTATGCTTAGCCAAACACACTCTTGAAATAATGTAAATAAAAGGTAAACTTGTTACACCTCCTATAGTTAGGGCAACGTAATATGACTCCTAGACGTCGCCATTAACAGTACCACGTCCTTCCATTTGGTAGTCACATGGATAAGAATCTTAATCAAACCCTCATGTTCGTTGATCCCCACATAACTTAACTTCAATAAAGAGAGGGCATAGTCTGACAGCTTCAGTAGGCCAAGAACAGTTAGCACCACACTTTACCTTTGAGAATACATTTTTGTATTGTATAGGTTTTGCCAGTTGGAGCTGAATCTAACGAATATTTATTATAAGAAAATTGACATGTCAACTCCTAAATATTCGTATAGAATCTTTAATGATCAGGAAAATTCTCAAAGCGTAACCCTTTATAAAATGATGGATTTCACCACTTTATCAGAAGGATTTTGACAGATACAATGACAGAGGTGTAGGCGACAGTAGATGATCAGACTCTAATATATAAACATCTGTGCATAAGTAAAGATAAGCATTTTTCAAGCTCTAATCAAATTTCTATGGTTTGTTCCTATGATTACGATTTTCGACATTCGACTTGATCGTAGGAGTACCACCGATCATCAATCCTTTTTCTTGAAATGGTAATCTTGATGACTAACAATTTATGTCTGATTGTGCAGTAGCATATGGACCAGCAAGGATGTAACAGAAAATCCTTGATAACAAAATCTACGGATTTTTTAGATCAGTTAAATGTATTATAAATAAATAATCTAACATCTTGTGTTTAAGGCCATCGTCATTATCCAAAGAATTTTTTTTTTTTAATCAAATAAATGAACTATTTTCATGACATTTTGAAATTTCAAATTTTCTATTTTTTTTTTTAAAAAAAAAAAGGGGGAATGATATTCACGCTAATGTTATTGGAAGCAAATGGTTGCTTATCGGTTCGTGGATGGGGTCCAATGGTTTGTGTATAATGTCGTTTCATATGACCAATCAGAGGTTGCATGTCGCCATCTTGTCCAATTAATTTTAGTCTTTACCTATAAAGGGGGTCCATGAAAGCTCCATCACTACTTTTCTTTCTACTGTATATTTATTATTAATTTTATTTTAAACAAATATTTTATTTCGATTTAAACGTACGAAATTAAGAGCTTATCTTCTATTACAAATATAGAGAGGAATCTTAAGTAATTTTTAAAAAATAAGGGAAATTCACACAAATGGTCCTTAACATTTCATTTTTTACTCTGATCCCCTCAACCTATTGATTTCGTATGCAAAATCCTTTCGAATGCTTTCCATCCATTCTTTATGTGAAAAGTATATTTATTTTAGTAAAAAGATATAGATACCATTTACTCAAAAAAAAAAAAAAAAAAAGTTGAACTCCAACCTTGAGGACCCCCACCTTCTCGTACCTAGAGCTTTGTGAGAGAGGTAAATCGCGGAATGTACCTCAACAGGTTAGGGAACAAGAGTTGTATGTACACTGCGCCTACAAGGAATCCAATTCCATGTTTCAGGAATCAAACCTCCATACTGCGACTGCCAGCAAGGCGTGAGATAACCTCACTCATGTCCTTTGCACCACAAGACTATGCCCCGGGGGGCGGATACCATTTACTCATTTGTACACTTAAAAGATCATTTGTGCAAATTTCTTAATTCTCATATTTCTTTAAATGGTAATATTGCATTGAGTCGTCTGTTAACATTCGTCACAAATAATTCATCGTTGATGATAAAATGAAATCGTTCGTAGCCAAGTAATGTCATTTAATTATAATATGATATTCCCTTTTTCCCTATTTGTTCCGTCTTATTATATTAGGGTAGCTTCTTTATCTATTAATTTTTACTTTTTATTATTTTCTTAAATATTCAGTATTGCAACGATACTTGACATTGGGAATAAAAAATGAATTTTGATATCTTGTGACAAATGACATGAGAGTGTCCAAAATCACAATGTAAAGTTACATTTTAATTCAAATTAGCATAATATAAACGTAAAATAAAAAATAAAATCATCAAAAGTCAGATAATGTCGAGACTAGAGCGTAGGCCAAGTATACGAGTAAAGGCTCGATCATTAGCCTGAATTTAACCTGCCATAAGAATTTTAAAAAAGTCAAAAAATGTTTAAAAAATAATATTCAAATTGAATATTCTATTAAAGTACATAATTTTCTCTTTTTTTCTAGTTTTAGTGCTCGTGCACGATGTATGTATAGAAAAATTCCGTAACGTTTGTCTAAGGATAGTCATATTGACATCTTGTTTTGTACTTTTTTTTTAATTTAGTATTAATTCTCTTTAAATTCAATAATAATTAAATGATATCAATAGTAATAGAATTACATGAATCATCACGTTGTTAAAATTGACTTAAAATGATACCAACATTCGAAGTGAGATGATATTATCAGTACTAACATTATCGCTGTAACCAAAAATGTCTGAAAATAAGCCATCTCTCTCTCTCTCTCTCTCTCTCTCTCTCTCTACATATGTATTTATGTTTCTTTGATATAGAAAGTTCTAACTATAAATGTAACGAAATACCAAAAATAAGAAAATTTTGAGTAAATGATCTGCACAGGCGTCCCTCCAATATGGAGCCGTCGGGTGTGCAAAAGAGGTTATGTGTCCCTAAAATAATTCTTATTAAAATAGATATACTTTGAAGAGCAATTGGTACACAATGTCTTTGACCAACCGCTTAAGTGCGCAAAATGTCTCTAATGTTTGAATTTTGACATTGACATCGTCATCCTAACAGTATGTCTGGCAAAACATCATTTTCAATAATTTCGGTCTAAATGGGCCATCAATTACGCGCGTGTAATGCACTACCAATAAAAGAAAGTAAAATGTTATATTATTAAGAACCTGTTTGGAAGTGGTTTTGAGAATTGATTTTTTTATCGTTAGGAGAAAAGTGGAGTTTACCTGTGAGAGAATAAGTCAAATATGACAACTGAAATAGTTAAATAACGGTTAAAAAATCAATTTTTTAGGTTAAAAAATCACTCTCAAACAGGCTGTAAATAAAATTTGGCACAAATGGTCCTTAACTCTTTGCCTTCAACAGAGAATATACATAAATTGTTATGTATTTTAGTCCTTGTTTGGGCTCCATTGAAAATGTATTTTGAAGAAAAGTGTATTTTAGCCTCTATTTGAGCTCCATTAAAAATGTATTTTGGAGAAAAATATGTTGTGAAAATTACATTTAACCCTACCTTAAAAATTCAACATTCTAAAATCAGGTTGGAAGTTTCACAATTAACAAAAATCAGATTTTTTTATATTAATTGTTTAAAAATTAGGATAATATCAAAACCCTACCCACTACCCAATCTTGTAATTCTCCTACCTCTTCTTTGCTCTCCCTCTCCATACCCACTTTTTCCCTGCACCTACACACACTCTCTCTCTCTCTCTCTCTCTCTCTCTCTCTCTCTCTCTCTCTCTCTCCACTCTTTTTGTGCTCTAATTAAATCCATTACCCTCTATGCATTGCCCTAGTTGGCGCCGCAAGCTGCGACGATCTGGGAAGAATCTGAATTTTTTAAGTTTTTGCGAAGGTTTGGGATGGTGGTCGCTACATGAATTAGGTAGTGGCGAAGTCGTAGCACGTGGTAAAGATGGTCAGGTGGTGGAGTTCAGATGATGCGGCTATCGTGTCGCTCCAATCGATGCTGCTTCTGGTTTCTCCCCCAATGCAACTGCTTTGATTCCACCAGAGAATCGTCGATGCTGTATCTCTCGTCACCAAAGATGATGCTAGTGATTTTGCTTTTGATTTTGGATCACCGGTGATGATGCTAGCAATTCAACTGGAGATTCAATGGTTTCCTTTTGATGTTAGATCTGTGTTTGGCTGTGGAAGTGATGATGCTAGTGGTGATAGTTAGGTGGAGGTGGTTGCGATGGTGAAGCGGTAATGGTGGTGCTGCAGCTTGTAGTCGCAACGACGATGGTGTGGTTGGTGGCTACGGCGACTGCTTGAGATGGGGTTGGATGCTTTGTGACCAATAATTTGTTAATATGTAACATGTGACCTAAAAGTTATGACTGTGACTCACAATTGATTAATTTGTGACTGAAAAATTAATTGTCACTAATTAATCTAATAATTTGAAATGGATGAATTAGTTGTGACAAAAAAAAAATTGATTTGTGACCTATGAATAATCTGTGATCGATAATTTGTGACTATATAATAAGTTGTGACTTATAATATTTGTAATTTTTTACCAATAAATAAATCATGATTTATAATTTTTTTCATTTATGATCGATAAACAAATTGTGACCAATAAAATTTTTAAATTGTGACCGTAAAATAATTTCTGACGTAAAATTTTTGATTTGTGACCAAAAAGTAATAAATGACTAATTAAATTGTTAATTTGTGACCAAATTGTATAGATTTGTAACCTAGATATATTTAATCAATCAATTAAATCATAAAAAAATTTACTAAAAATTTGATTTTAGAAATTTGAAACTTGTTTTCTTGATTTTAAAATGTGAGATATTTTAAATTATTTAAACTCGTAGATAGTTAACTAACATGTAATAAGTATCTTAAATATGACTTAATGGTGATTCACGTTATTTAGTTGGTTGGGATAGTAGCTCGGCATAGGGATGTCAATGAGTCGAGTCGGCTCACGAGCTGAAATCTGAAGTTTGGGCTCGGCTCGGGAAAAAATATTTCCAGTTTTTTTGGCCTGAGCCGAGCTCAGCCAAAAAATCTAGGTTTGACCTAAGCTTTCAACTCGGACCTTACTGAACTAAGTCGGTTCATGACTGTTTTTAAACAGGTAGCTAACTAACACACTGCCTGCTAACATTGCGGTTACAAGCTGCCTGTGTTAGTGCCTGCTAACATGTGCAGCTTGGCTGCCTGAAACTGCCTGTGTTACAGGCAGCTAGCAGTAGTTACCTGCTATTATAGGCTAGAAATTTTATTTTTTTTTGGCTTCGCTCGAAAATGGCCCTTGCAGCCACATGAGGTAGCTCGGGTTTTCGAGCTGAGTCATGAGCCACTCGAGTCAGCGAGCTAAATTGACACACATCTAACTCGTCATGTTCTTCGAACAACAGTTTCAAATTTTGATGACGAGCCTGTTCTACACACATGATGAGTATAAGTTGGATGTGACTACATTTAGTCATTGTTTAGTGGGGATTAAAATAAGATTTTTAATAGATTTTGAAAAAATGGATGAAATGTGTGGTTGAAAAAATGTGACCCCCATTAAATATGTGATCGAAATTAATTATTGACTTTGATCTAGTGAAATTTTAATTTTAATCCCACTATATAAGAATTAATATATATACACACACTTCTTGTAACGCCTCAATTATTTAAAAAAAAAAAAAAAGAAAGAAAGAAAAGCCAAAATCTAAAATTGAAGTCAAATATATCAAGCTTTAAAAATTTTTAAAAAAAATTGAAACCAAAACAAAAGTGGACAAAGTCAGGCGGTGGTTGATTATATTAGTCCAAACCCATTTCATTTTCATATCAATCCACTTATATACAATCCATTTACACACAACATATATACAAATAGAGAAGAAACGAGAAAGAGAACAAAGAGAGGGGAAAAAAAAGGAAAGGAAAGGAAGAAAAAAAAAGTGGGAAGTTCACCTATGTTGTTAGAAAATAAGTGGTCTACACTATTAGGCGTAAATTCCTTAATTTTGAAAGGTAAGTAAAGAGTTACTTATTGTCAAGTTATGTTTGATTTTATAGCTGTTAGATTGTTAAATTAAATTCAATTTTATTGAAAGAGTTAAGTATTATAAGCTATGGAATTGAGTTAAATGAAAGAAAAATTAGTTTTAAAGATTAAAGAAACTTAAGAAATCGCCTAAACGTGAAATGATTAAGTTTGGGTATCGCCTATTTAATTAGTTAAATTACTTAAAATATTTAATTATTGATTTAAAAATTATATCATATTTTAGGCGGTGATATTGACATCAGGACAACTTACCAATCGAGTTGATTTTGTGAACATAGTTCTGTGAGTGGAAAAATATGAACATTTTAAAAGTATTTATAAATCAAGTATATTATCAAAGTATGTGCATTTATGTGAATTATTTTCTCCATTATGTGATTTCGATGAAAGTTTATTTTATTATGATCCATGCGAAATTTCAATGATTATTTATGGCACATTTGTGACTTGGTATGTAAGACATATGATATTGATATTTGTTTGGTATGTGAGACATGTAATATTGAGATCAGCCAAACAAGTACCCATGATTATATACTTCTTCTAGTTCACGGAGGGGTCTTGACCTGACATTGATCTTGATCGTGTACATATAGTTCACAGAGGGGCCTTGGCCGTGTTCTATGATTGATTACCAGAGGTATTGAGATCGACTTTCGTTCACAGAGGGGGCCAAAGGCCCATGACGAAAGTTCTTAGCTAAGGGGCGGATTACAAATTTTAGTCAGAGGGTACATCTTTTATGGATTTTTCAGTACATTTTATGTGATGAGATTATAGCATAGTTATCAGCTTCTTTTATATCATGACTTGAGATGATATTTTACCACCTTCTGTGAATGCCTTACATTTTGGCTATAATTATATGATGTTATCTTGCGAACTATTTAATGATATGAACTCGATTTTCATTAAAAATGTAAAATTGAAAAAGTATAATATTTTGAATTTCTCCACTCACTGAGCTATCAACTCATATATTTTTCCATAATTTTTTCTGCAGGTAGCAATTGATTTTTTTTAGCTGGAAGAGCCTAATGATTTCGAATTGAGAGCCACACGACATGTTGAGTGTTATAATTCATATTGATGAAGCACGAAGTAAATATTTTTGGCCTATCGCATTATGTTTTATATAAACGTTTGATTTTTTTGCATTTTTTGAAATAATTTATAGTCAGCTTGACGATAGATTTGATATTTAGTCAGCATCTATCATCGGCGCACGTCACGTTTCGGATCCACTAGGGTGATTCGGGACAGGTCGGGTCAAAGTGGTATCAGAGCATGGTTATAAAGTTTTGAAAGTCCTTGTAGTTCATGCATTGACATATCATGCATATTCAGTGCGTATGGTTACATGTCGTAGTGGTAGAAAATCATAAGCTCTCTAGCTCGAATGTATGGAACCAAAAATAATAGAAAAATATTTTTTTTTAACAAATTTAGAAATGACTCGTATGTAAGTATGGCAGTTGTAATGATCTGATGGTTGGAAATGTTCTTAGTTGTTGGGTTGAAACTATGTGTATATATAACCTATTAAGATTTGAACAAATTATGATTATTTTGCGGGGCATTCGAAGTTACAGATGTTACAACCACTTAATTATCAATTTATTTATAGAACTATATGAATTTTTTTTATGTGTATATAGGAAAATTTTTAGTTATAGCTTGCACGATAAATATAGGGAAATAATATAATGTGTGATTGGTGATAATTAGTGAGGAATTTTAATTAATTTTTAAGTCAAATGGTCTTTAGTGTTATTAAAATTTTGTGGTGATTCGTGGCCACTTATATGGGATGATAAAAGAAATCATAATGGTGTATATTTATATTATATGACAAGAAATTGTGGAAGACAAAATGATGATTTGTTGATCGATAGATGACAATGTGTTATTGTGTATTTTAGGCATTGAGAAAATTAAACAATGTGTTATTGTATATTTTAGGGATTGAGGAAATTAAAGGTAATTCCAATTATTTCGATTATTTATGAGTGGTTTAATTACAAGGAATGTGAGAATAATAGGGATGAACTTCATAATGATTACTTATTGTGGGATGATTTGTTGCTTTAAAAATAGAATTAAATGGATATATGCATTTAGGTATGTTTAAGTGGGGGGAAAATAGAGAATGGTAAAATTGGAATTTATTGAGTTTGGAAAATTAACGTATGAAATCTTGATGATATATTGACGTATGAAAGGTTTACATGATAAATATGAATGTTATTATTTTGTGATCTTAAGGAAAATTGATATAACTAAAAGTTGGAAGACATATGGTATGGCCATAAGTATGTGATGAGGTTATATGATTACAACATGATATGGTGAATAGCATGTAAATGAATGTAATAACTGTCCTATAGCAAAATAATGTGATGAAAGATTTGGGTTATTAATTTAATCAATTTTTTTAAGGCCATTGTTGGAGTATTGTGTTATATTCCATTGAATTTGAAAGCTTTGAGCCAAATTTTGAAGTTAAGGGGAATTTAATGAAGTTTTAGTGATGTAAATTTTAAGTTATTTTCGATTGTATTTTTAGATTTTATGAATAAAGTATTTCATTCTTCTCGAAATCTACACGTTATGGAACATATGGATGATATGTTGGATAGCTTAAAGTCTAAGATGATCATCATGTAAATTTATTCCAATTGTCGAACGGTATCTTTAAGTTATACTCTTTATTGATGGTCTTGTACGATACACAAGAAAGCTTATGCATTGATGATAGGCTGATGGCCTCTTTATGGATAAGAGTATAGAATTATCATGGATTAATTGTTATAATTGTCTCTTCATGGAAAGAAAGAGCACAAAAATTGAGTGGATTTAAGGATGTAAAAAGTGTTGCTATTAGATTAAATTGTGAGGAAACATTTACTCTTGTATCAAAAGTTGATGAGGATTTGATTTATGATAATTGATTATGTTAAGGTTTAGAATGTGTTCTGAAGTAAAATGATGAATTATGAATTATATTATAGATTGTTGAAGAGGCAAGATTAAAACATGATTTAGAATTGGTTATATTGGGATTATGTCGTCACATTGCGAGAAATATTAATACATACAAATCATCAGAGTTTATTTAAGGTATATTTTATTCGAAATGGTGGAAATGGAAATTGTGTATATATTATCATTGGGTGATATAAAATTAAAGAAAAAAATACCATATTGAGCTATCTGAATTGTTTGTTGGGGATAACTAGAATTTTAGAAAATCATGAACTATTGAATTTTTGGAGATATTGTCAATTTAGAATGGAGGTAGTTACCCTCAAATATTTTTTGTTGGGGATTCCAAATACACGAAATGAAGACTAGTTCAAAAGGGAGGCTATCAACTATGGTTGGTTAATTAAAGGAGACTTGGACAATTATTTATTTTCATGAAATTGACATGTAAAGAAAAACTAGATACAAGTGACGATAATTGAGGTTTTATATAATATTGAAATATTCCAATGACGTGTGACAAAATGGGCGAAAGAATGTTGTTCAATCTTAATCTGTAACCATTGTTTTATAGAAAAGAAAATATGATTAGAGAATAGTTTAAATTATGATGTAAAGTGAAGATTTGGAGAACATGAAAAGTAGTATCTTGAACTTCAAATTAAAAAAATAATTGAGTTTTCCTAAGATTTGGAAACGAAAAAAAAAGGAAGAAAAGGAAAGACGAGAATATCATATATTGGTTCTTAGGAAATTATTAAAATTATGATAGGAAAGATTAAATTTTGGAAATAAAAGTTTATTGGAGTGATTATTCAATAGATGAGGCATTATGGCAAGTGAGGATCAAATATGTTCTTCATATATATTATATGTGTGAATCTTAACTAATATAATTTCGAGGATGAAATTCTTTTAAGGGGTTGAGTATTGTAACGCCTCAATTATTTAAAAAAAGATAATAAAAAAAAAAAGTCAAAATCTAAAATTGAAGTCAAAAATATCAAGCTTTAAAAAAAAAAAAAATTGAAACCAAAACAAAAGCGGATAAAGTCAGGGGTAGTTGATTATATTAATCCAAATTCATTTCATTTTCATATCAATACACTTATATACAATCCATTTACATATCAATACACTTATATACAATCCATTTACACACAACATATATACAAACAGAGAAGCAACGAGAAAGAGAAGGGGGGGGGGGGGGGGGGAGAGGAAAGGAAAGGAAGAAAAAAAGTGGAAAGTTCACCTATATTGTTAGAAAATAAGTGGTCTACACTATTAGGCGCAAATTCCTCAATTTTGAAAGGTAAGTAAAAAGTTACTTATTGTCAAGTTATGTTTAATTTTATAGTTGCTAGATTAAATTCAGCCCCCTTTGGCCCCCATTAAATTTCATTACATTACATTTCATTTTTCTCTCTCTTATTTTCAACCACACAATCTTCAGTAAAATAATATTACACATAAATCGAAATCTTTTCCTTCTTTTTCAACCATTCATTTTTCAAAAAAATACCATTCCACCCATTTTCATTTCTAGGAAATGGGGGCCAAACGGGGGCTCAATTTTATTGAAAGAGTTAAGTATAATAAGCTATGAAATTAAGTTAAATGAAATAAAAATTAGTTTTAGAGATTAAAGAGATTTTAGAAATCGCCTAAACGTGAAATGATTAAATTTGGGTATCGCCTATTTAATTAGTTAAATTACCTAAAATAGTTAATTGTTGATTTAAAAATTATATCATATTTCAAGCGGTGATACTGACATCGTGACAGCTTACCAACTGAGTTGATTTTGCGAATATAGTTCTGTGAGTGGAAAAATATAAATATTTTTAAAGTATTTATAAATTAAGTATATTATCAAAGTATGTGCAATTATGTGAATTATTTACTCCATTACGTGATTTCGATAAAAGTTTCTTTTATTATGATCCATGCGAAATTTCAAGGATTATTTATGGCACATTTGTAACTTAGTATGTAAGACATATGGTATTGAGATTTGTTTGGTATGTGAAACATGTAATATTAAGATTGGCCATAAAAGTACTAATGATTATATATTTTTTCTAGTTTACAAAGGGGCCTTGGCCGTATTCTATCATACACGGAGGGGTCTCGACCTAACATTGGTCTTGATCGTGTATATATAATTCACAAATGGGCCTTGGTCGTATTCTAAAATTAATTACCAGAAGTCTTGAGACTGATTTTTGTTCACGAAAGGGGCCAAAGGCCCGTAACGAAAGTTCTTAACCCAAGAGGCAGATTACAAATTTTAGTCAGATGATACATTTTTGGTAGATTTTTCAATACATTTGATGTGATTAGATTATATCATGGTTACCAGCTTCTGTTTATATCATGACTTGAGATGATATTTTACCACGTTATGTGAATGTCTTACGTTTTGGCTATAATTATATGATATTATCTTGCAAATTATTCAATGATATGAACTCGATTTTCGATAAAAATGTAAAGTTGAAAAAGTATAATTATTTTGAACTTCTCCACTCACTGAGTTATCAACTCATATATTTTCTCATAATTTTTTCTGCAGGTAGCAATTGATTCTTTTTAGTTGGAAGAGTCTAATGATTTCGAATTGAGAGCCACACGACATGTTAAGTGTTATAACTCATATTGATGAAGTACAAGGTAAATATTTTGAGCCCATCGCATTATGTTTTACATAAGCATTTGATTTTGTTGCATTTTTTTGAAGCAATTCATAGTCATCCTTGGCGATAGATTTGACATCTAGTCAGCATTTATCATCAACGCACGTCGCGGTTCGGGTCCACTAGAGTGATTCAGGATAGGTAGGGTCACTTTTCCACTGAAAGCAAAGGTTAAGGACCATTTGTATCAAATAATCGCTAACAATTTAGCATTTTACTTTCCAAAAATCATTGAAAATAATGTTTTGCACGAACGAACTAATGAAATCATTTGCTAATAATAACATCGCTTATTAGATCGGGGAAGAAGTAAGAATAATCAGCTTTCATATTTCATATTTGACAAAACTACAACTTGTTCGATTGAAAAGGCATTTTGATCTTTCGTTAAATGAATGCAATTACATGTTAGTTTTAGAATATTTATTTGTTTTTATAAGTTATTATTAAATTAATCTACCTTTTATTTTACAGTACTTCCCAATTGTATTTTAGATTCCTGAATGATGGAGTTAAGAAGTGGATTTTAGGATAGTTAAAATTATAAAGATTTTAGGTCATTTTCTTGGTTAATTTTTTTTTTTTTTTAAAAAGGAAAACTTTTAATGCAAATCCTGCTAACTATAAATATAAGAAACATGTATAATAAAAAAGCTATTAATAAATAACTCCAATTGGTATATAATTTTAACCAAATATTTATCACTTCAAGCCATAAAAATATTTTTTCATTTTTGATTCTCACAAAAATATTCTTATCAACTAAATATATAATCAATCTATTCTCTCGTCCACTTTGCGTGCTTATATGATGTATTATTCTGTTTGTTTCCAATTATTTGTTCAGAATAATTTAATTTTGACAGTTTTATGCCAGTAACTGGGACTCACTGTGAGAGAAGAAGTCAAACATTATAGCTGAACGGTCCAAAAATGAATTATGGCTGGACAAAAAATTGAAAATAAGCAAGGGCTTAGAATATCAAATGATCGAAAAGTTTGGATGATATTTTGTCACATGATACAATCACATTTTAGTTTTAGAATATTCATTTCTTTTATGAGTGATTTATTAAATTAGTTTACCATTTAATATTTTGAAGTTCTTAATAATTGTATTTTATATCATAATGTAGCAAAATATGTGGATATTAATATTTTAAAATAATAAAAATGTTTGAGGGTACTCAAACAGTACAAGGATCGTGTACTTATGACTATGAAGAGTAATTTTATTTATGATATTATGAGTAATTTACTTTATAGCGTCTTTCAACTCAATTGTGTTCAAGATAAGATGAAGTTTTTGTCAATATCTAACTAAGGGATTGCAAATAGGTCGTTGGACTTTAATCGAATTTCAAGTTGAATTATTGGAGCAAAATTTGGCTCTTAGTCAATACAAACATAATAAGTACATATTGGTTGCAATGCACATAACTGGTTTGTGTAAAATCAAGAATAGACAAAATTCTTTTGTTTGATTAACGTACTTTATCTCGCCATAATATTACGATAAGAAAGTTGTTAATCTTTGGAAGAATTTGGATTACGCGATAATTCACTCACTTCACGTAAGTACAGATGTCGGGTTGTTATCAATTTTATACTTAATTTTAATATTTACATATTATTTTTCCCTTAAAAGAAAATATTGCAATTATAAATACTTGATTTTTTGTATTAGAAGAAAATATTGTAATATATAAATAATTAAATATTTGATTTTTGTATTATAATACGTCAAAAACTCGTACATTTTCATACTTCAATCTGTTTATTTTATTTTTTTTAATGTTTTTGGCACCTTAAATAAATGATTGTGATATGTCCTAACTAGTCGTTGGATGTCAAATTTCTCATTGAATTAGAGAAGCAAATTTGGCTGAAATTTGACTTTCAATCAATAAATACATAATAAATACATACTTATTATGCACAAGACTGAACAGTGTAAAACTTATTAAAAAAAATAAAAATTGATCTATTTATTTGTATTCAGTCAACGAATTTAACATGCCTATAAGAGTCAATATTACAATCAAGAAATTGCAAATCTTCGAAAAATAAAAATCATGACTTTACGTGAAATATCGATGTCGGTGTATTAATAAATCCTAAAATATATCTATATATATCCTGAAAAAACACCTTTTTGTTTTACGCGCGGCCAAGCTTGAATTTAATTTAAGTTAAATATATCTAAAGTTTATAATATTTTGTAACGATCCGACCCCTTTACTCAAGTCGTTAATTTATGTATATTGTTCGCTATGGAGGAAGCTGAGCCTATCTTACCCCTCATGAAATTCTATCGCGTCTCCAGGATTCAAATCCACCTCCTTTATTTTATGAAAAAATCAAGTTGAAATCTGGTATCACCTGAACACGTTTTAAATACTTTTTTTATGTTTGACTTTTTTTGAATGTTAGTAGCACACCGTTAATTTTTTAAAATTAAATTGTTCGCCTTTTCTCTTGTACCATTTATTAGCAAAGGGATTGGGAAAATTTTACCTTTACATAATTATTGTTCATCGTCCATAATGTGATGTGGCAATCATTCGGTTGTTGATGTGTAAGTGTGAAATTTGAATTAAAAGTTGAATCTAATACCACGTGTAATTATAGATACCATTATGTAGACAATTATATACATGTAACACTTCCTGAGAGATTGACCCCTATTCACTTCTATGGCAATGACCGCATTCACTACATCCTCTGGAGTTAGAGCTGCATCCGTTGCTTACAACTGAGTCATTTAAAATCTACTTTGGGGAAAAAAAATTCACTTACTTTTATAGCAAACATGCTGTTACCAATTGAATTATATGAAATCCACTTCAAGTAAAAAAGAAAAGAAAAAGAAAAAAAAAAGGTGATTGTTTGTTTACTCTTCGTTTTTCTTCTATTTCTTTGCAAACGTGTTCACTACTTGAAATAAGGGCCTGTTTGATACATGCCATTTTCCATGGAAATTTTCTTTATTTTCCGCATTTTTCCTTGTTTGATTACAAGAATCTTGCCTGAAATTGATTTTCTCTCCCCCGACCACATGACCCCTTTTTCTTTGATTTGGTGTTTTAGTAAAAATTTATTTTCTTTTTTTTGCCAATTGGAATAAATTCCATCTACAACTGTAACAATTCTATTTATTTAATTGACAGTTTCTATGAAAAAAGTCAGACAAACACCAAAAGATAGAATATTTCAATATTTTTTAGGTAAAAAATTATATCAATCAAATACGTTTAATTGACAATTTTCAATAAAATAAATTATAGACAATTTAATTTTTCAAAATTCGTTTTCTTCCCCATTCAAATTTCATTTTTGCATTCGAACAGGACCTAATTGAAATCAACATCGAGTTGGAAAAAGTAATGACCCACTTATTTTTGTCGTATTTCTTGACTTATGTGTTGACCAATTGAATTATTTGAAATCAAATGCGAGTCCAAAAAAGTAATTACTCGCTATTAATATTCTTCCTTTTACTTTTCTTGGCAAATGTGCCCACCACTTCAGTCATTTGAAATCAACTTCGAATTGAAAAAAGTACTTGTTCGCTTACTCTTTCCTTTTTCTATTCTTGGGAAATGTGCTCACTTAGACATCAAAGTTCATCAAAATTTACATATTTACACGATGCTACGTGATGCCCTATCATTTGCTAATTTAAAATACTATCAATTTTTTTATCAATTTTTTTCCTTCCACATTATATTGTGTAATCCATTATGTACATATAGGAAAAATTCTAAATTAGTAAGAGCTTGTTTGGGAGTGATTTTGAGAATTGATTTTTTAATCGTTAAGAGAAAGGTGGGATCCACCTGTGGAAGTAGAAGTCAAATATGACGACTGAAATAATGAAATAACGGTTAAAAAATTAATTTTTTGGGGAAAAAAATCACTCCCAAACAGCCTGTAAATGTTCTTACTAACTGTATGTTATTACTCCTTTTTTTTTTCCCTGTATCTTAGTAATTGTAATTACCAGCTGAATTATTCAGAATCAACTTCAAATTGAGAAAAAAAAAAGAAGAAGAAGAAGTAATTATTCATTTAACTTTTTTTCTTTTTCTATTTCTTGACAGATGCTCAACAATTGAATTCTTTGAAATCAA
>NC_036248.1:671376-674307 GCF_002742605.1 Olea europaea var. sylvestris
TTTAACTTTTTTTTTTTTTTTTTTGGGAATTTTGTGAGCACTGTTTCAGAAATTCATGCTGAAATTTTGTATTTTTTTGTAGATATTTTACAAATTTAATGAGTTTATATCTCCTTTCTGATGAGATTCTGTAAGGTATTGGAGTTCACATAAAAATTTCATATGTTTCCAATTATACACAAGGGGGTTTACCTGTGCGTGTGTTTAATGATAGGGGCATGATCAATAGCTGAGTTTTTGTGGGCTACCCTCATTTTTATTTTTATTTTTTTTTTAAGTTAGAAATGGAAAAGAAAACACAATCAGAGTATCTAAAGACTCTATCCATTTTCTGATGCGTCTTTCTATTTGGAGTTAGAAATTAGAGCCTTAACAGAAAGGCTTGTGAATTGTATGTATTGTACATTTTGCGTTATCAAACATTATATCATGGCCCCTAAATCTTCTGTAGAAGGGACAAAGGAATTCAGAACTGATTTGATATATATTTCCGAGCCTCGATGCAATTAATAATTTTCTTGAGATACAGGGCTTCGGATTATCCAAGGGAATATGATGGTGCTTGCCTTCAAATGAGACTATCATACAGCCCCTGTGCCCACGTGTTTCTGTTCCTCGTCCAGTGGACTGATTGTCACCTTGCTGGTGCACTTGGGTTAATTAGAATCCTTATTTACAAGGTGATTTTACTTTCTTTTATGCGTTGTGTACTTTGCATTTTGCTCAAAAAATTGCACTCTGTTGTGGTCAGTGAAAATTGATGAGGTCGAGGGAATTGTAGGTTTTTGAGGATGGTAAGACTACCATGTGTCTTCATGAAAGGAAAGCTAGTATAAGGGAGTTCTATGGTGAGTAGACTTTCAAGTTTCGCTCGCCCTCTTCCAATCCTGAAAACCATTCATTAAATGAGAATCTGAACTTTGAAAATATTGGAGTTCAAAAATAACCTCTTGCTAGGGTCACTATGCTTGATAAATGCTTATAATTTCTATGTAGAATGTCCAGTGAAATGGTTACTCTCTAACATGATGAGATCTCATAATGAATGGCATTGGATAGGTGTGATATTCCCCTCTTTATTGCAACTTCATAGAGGTATTTCTGAAGTTGAAGATCGGAAACAGAGAGAGATTTGTGCAACTAAATACAGAAGAGCGAATGAGATGAACAAGGGTAAGCTGTCTGAAATCAATATTGAAAGAGAAGAAGAATGTGGAATTTGCATGGAAATGAATACCAAGGTTGTCCTTCCCAGTTGCAATCACTCCATGTGTATGAAGTGCTATAGGAACTGGTATGTAGACTTACCTGTTTCTTCCATAATCTTCTTTTCTGTTCAAAATATGTGAAGTACATTACTTGCCCTCCATATACTTTTTAATGATCATATTCTCATTTTTGTTTAGTTTTCAACGCTATTTAAAACGACGAAAATTTCCATCCAATTTCTAATTAGAGATGGAGGTGTATTAAAACAGCTTATTTGATTTAGATAGTGCCTTATTTTATGCCAAGATCCGAGTCTTTTTATTTCTTTGTTTTTCTTGTTGGATACTAAAGAATTAAAGGGTCATTTAGAAAGATGTATATTCTGGATCATTGGTTCTGAAACATATTTGTCTTTTCTCACCCAATAAGCATTCACCAGGTTGATGAAGAATTAGCTCATATGGTAATATAACTTTTCGTTTAGATAACACACCTACCGCCCTATTCTCCATTTTATGGTAGATTGACCTAGACTGGTGGTTCGACGTATTTAACAGGATTTCTGGCATAAGAATCATTGCAGAAAAATAAAGAAAATAAATTGAACTACATGTTTGTGCAACTAAATACAGAATAATTATCATGTTTGAACTATCATGTCCTGATGACTCTATGGATGATCATATTGATGGATGCAAGATTTAACGATCTGTTCACTCTATGTTTATCATGTTCTTGGATGATTTATCATGCGTTAAACTTAACGGTTTCTTCAGGCGTGCACGGTCTCAATCTTGCCCATTCTGTCGGGATAACCTCAAAAGAGTAAATTCTGGCGAGCTTTGGATCTACACAAGCAGCTGTGATATCATTGAATTATCTGCAATTCGAAGAGAAAATCTGAAGAGGCTTTTCATGTACATTAAGAAGTTGCCTCTCATCGTTCTGGATCCAATGCTGGTTGCTTGTGATTCTCATTTTGGATGGAGTACAAGGTCTTGATTACTGGTTGTACATAGAATTTGAATGACTGTAGATACTATTCTGATGCTCCCATCTTTTTCTTTCTCATTTTTATTCGCGTATTTTGAGCTGTAAATGTATTGTCTGCCAGTGACTCAGTCGAGCAAGTTCTTGTGCTTGGATAAAGTTTATGATTCTAAACTTTATAGTAATGGTAATATGACCTACTGGTGCTGATTGATTGTGAATTTGGGCTTTTGCTTATGAAATTGACGCAAACTATAGTTTGAATTTATGGAAAATGATCTTATCTTCTTTGAACTGTTGAAAGGACATATATTCCATAGTGCTACTTTAATGGCAAAAACTTCTGTTTCAACTTTCACTTTGCTGTACTTTTTGACTCTGAGAGAAATAATAATCTCGTGTAGCACCAATGATATTTAGCTGCTGTTTGATACTGATTCAAGTCAATGTCAATAATCAAATTTTTACTTTGAGTCAAAATTAATAATTAATTTTAACTATATATTTTATAAATTTCACAATTTTTTAATCATATATTTCATATACTTTTATCAAAATTTAGAAAAAATTTAATTTTAATTTTCATCAAATAGGAGCTTAGCATTAATATTTTTTGCAATAAAGTTACTTAACTAGATTGAAAAATAGGAATTGACGAGACAGACTGATGTGTTATGTTAGAAAATAATGAATAATTCTACTCCTACAAAGTTGGTGTACAAAAGTGGAGTG
>NC_036248.1:683084-685123 GCF_002742605.1 Olea europaea var. sylvestris
ATCCATATAGGAAATGGTACTGATTGGACTGTTATGATGAATAGACGAAAGGGCTTAAGTAATGTCATTGACGAGTTGTTTCCGGCCATTGAGCATAGGTTTTGTGTGAGGCATATATATACCAACTTTTTCAGTGCGGGGTTCAAGGGAAGGACTCTGAAGGATTTTCTTTGACGGGCTGCTAAATTAACCACGGTTGCTGACTACAGACAGTGGATGCAACAGATTCGACAACTAAGTGAAGATGCCTACAAATGGTTGATGGAAAGGCATCCGACCGAGTGGAGTAAATCTCATTTCAAGACACATTCGCGAAGTGATATTTTGTTGAATAACTTGTGTGAAGTTTTTAGTAAGATGTTGATTGACGATAGAGACAAGTTCATCTTAACGATGCTCACGGATATACAATTGGGATTTATGAAAAGGATTGAGAAGCGTCGTACTATGATGAGGAGTTTCAAAGGTCGATTGTGTCCAAGGATTAAAAAAAGACTAGCCACGATCATGGACATGTCAGCTGAATGCACCTTACACTTTTCAAGGGGGCCTAGATGGCAAGTGGATTGCAGAACTGGGACATATGTTGTTGAGTTGGAAGAACGGACTTGTGCATGTAGGAGGTAGGACTTGACGGGGATTCCATACAGTCGTGCTGTTGCTGTTATTCGAGAGTGCAGAAATGAACCCGAGGACTATGTTGACAACTGCTATACAGTTGGCACATATTTGATGTGCTATGATCAGATTATGAATCCGATTAACTGGAAAAAATTGTGGCCCCAGTTGGACACTCTTCCCATCATGGCACCTTCGTGGACTGTTCTACAGCCAAGAAGAAAGCAACAGAAACAAAGGAGGCAAGCAGAAGAAGATGCGATACAACACTAATATCATAACCTTTTTTTTATCTTGCAATTTTACCTAATTTGCTGAGATGTAGAGATCTGGAAAGACTTCCCAATTTCCTAATTTCTCGATTATTACTAGATATAGATGCTGATGGATATTTAGAAGTGATTCCAGAGGTTCTCATCTTCTATATTTTCAAGAGCAGTAGTGTTTCCCAGGCGAGGAGGGCTGAGAAGCATTCCCTGAGCCATGTTCATCAAAAAAAGAAGAACGAAATGTGCAGAAGCCAGGACAGGTAAAGAAGAAGCTGGGACACGTAAAGAAGAAGTTACTCAGGTCAAAGTTTGTGACAGCATTGTCAACTACCTTGGCACTAAATACCTCTACCTTGGCACTTACAGTAAGTTAACTACCAAATTTTGGAGCCTAATCTACACTAGTTATACTTTTAAATGTTGGTCGATCTAATACATGTATGTATATTGGGTAGTCCATACATGTATTAGGTGATTTAGAGGACGAGACCTTTAGGTAATCTTACACTTCTTTTTCAAAAACCTACTTCGGCAAGTGGACATAGCTCTCACAATGAGGGCGAACCACTATAAATTTTTGTTTTGCGTTTCTTATTTTCGATTCTATTATGGCTTAATCTTTAAAAAAAGATTACATGCCTGTTTGCAGGTACCCAAGAAGAGGCAGCCCGAGCACACGACATTACAGCAGTTGAATACAAAGGGATCAATGATGTCACAAACTTTGACCTGAGTAACTGCAGAAGTCGGGACAGGTAAAGAAGAAGCTGAATTTGGGAAATTAAGCTCAACTTCAGAACCCTTAAGAGCAAGCGCAGCCACATCATAGGCTATTGCAGCCATTTTAGGAGTAGGAAATGTGCCAAGCCATATTCTGTTTGGCGTTCTTGGCTCCCGAATTTCAGACACCCAATTTCCACTGCTTTTACGACGCCTAACTCCCTTCTAAACTGGGTGTCGGTCAGAATTTCTGTTAGCTGTGGTACTGCTAGGCTGGACATTCTATAAGTAAACTCACTTGTATATATTTATATATATTTATTGCATGCAAGAAACGAGAACAATTGAGGATATGATTACAATAATAGATTTGAGCCACCATTTATGGAGGTTGAGTTTTTCCAAATCTCTACATCACAACAGTTTCTTTTC
>NC_036248.1:687323-708591 GCF_002742605.1 Olea europaea var. sylvestris
GGTTTTTTTTTTTTTTTTTAAATTTAAACAAACATGTCTTTTACTATTTTTATATGGTGACGATTCTTTTTTTTTTTATATCTAGCACAAATTTTTATCCTAAGATTAGAAAACTATTCTAATACAAAAAATGCCTAGAAGTTAAGGGGATGTTCTCTTTGTGTTTCAGTTTTGTGTTTTGAGTTTTGTATTTTGAGTTTTTGTTTTGAAATTGTTGAAAATGCGTTCTTTTTGTTAGTTTCTCAAAACAAAAAAAATAATTTTTTTTTTTTTAAATTTTGAGAATCACCACAACACCACCTCAAAACACAAAAAAAAAAAAAAAAAAAATTAATTTTTATTTTTTTTTTTAAAATTTTTTGAATTACCTACTTTTTTCTAATATCACAATTAATGCTTGATCTGATACACTATTTTTTTTTTTTTTTCTAAAAAAAATTTTTTTTTTATTTTTTAATTTTTTTTTAAAATTTTGAAAACCCCCCCCCCCCCCCCCAAAAAAAAAAAAAAAAAAAAAAAAAAAGTGTTTCCCGCGTTTTCAATTTTTTCAAGTTTTACACTGAAAACGCCCAAAACGACAAAAAAGTCGTTTTGTGTTTTCTTCACAATTTTTTTTCGTTTTCGAAAACGGGAAAGAGAACACGTTTTCACCGTTTTGAAAAATCGAAAACAGAAAACGACCCGAAAACGGTAAAGAGAACAGGGCCTAAGGTTTTGATTTTCTTCTGTCTCGAATAAAAAATTTGTATTGATTTTATTTAATAAAATAAAAAAATTAATTTTGATAAGAATACTATAGAGATGTATCACTTTGTGGAAATGATGGGCTCGCCGGGGGGAGTAAGTTTCTTTAAAGTAAAAAACAGTTTTCCTATGTAAATTGAAGATATTAGAAAAATATGAACAAAAAGGGTCAGTGGGGAACATTTTTGTCCCATTTGGTAAGCCCTCGTTTGATAACATAAAATTAAAATTTTTATTAGAGTCAAAATTCAAAATTAATTTTAATCGCATTTTTTATGAAATTCATAATTTTTCAATTATACATTTTATCAACTTTTATCAAAATTTACTAAAAATATAATTTTAATCGCCAACAAGCAAAGACTTAATAAGAAGTGTGTGTGTGTGTATGTGTGTGTGTGTATATATATATATATATTATTTTTTTAATAAAATGGGTTTCTATATATATAGTCTTCAAAAGACACCAACCCCCGTTTGGCTCCTATTTTGTGGAAATGAAAATGAGTGAGACCGTGTTTTTTTGAAAAATGAGTGGTATAAAAAGAAGAAAATATTTTCGATTTACGTGTAATATTATTTTATGAAAATTAAAGTAATGAGAAAAAGAAAAATGAAACGTAATGGAATAAAAATTAATGGGGGCCAAAAGGTTAACAAATGAGATGGTAATGGTCAAATTTTTTGTAAGAGTTTTACGGTTATGTGCTTATGTCGAGTAGTAAGAGAAGGAAATAAAAGAAAGCCAGTCAATTAATTCACATCGTCAATCTGTACATAATGATGTAAATGTAGCTTTACCCACTTGTGTTTTCTTATGTTACCATCCAATCGAGTACTTTAATACATGTTTATAAATAAATTAAGCCTACAATTCATTTTAATAACACATTTCATGAAATACACAAATTTTCAATTACACAAGCCTATGTTTGGCCCTCCATATCTCAAAAACTCTTCTTTTTTTTTTTTAAACTTATTTTCAACCACACATTATCTGATAAAATAATGTTTATCAATAATTACTAAATCAAATTTTCAATTACACAAGCCTATGTTTGGCCCTCCATATCTCAAAAACTCTTTTTTTTTTTTTTGAAAATTTATTTTCAACCACACATTATCTGATAAAATAATATTACACATTAATTGATTTTTTTTTTTACTTTTTAATCACAAATTCTTCAAAAAAATCACCATTTCAAAATTATACTTTAATGGAGCCCAAACAAATCAAGTTTATCAATAATTACTAAATCTCTGATTTTTAGACATAAGAAACATAACCTGATATTTATTTATTGCATCTTTTAGTATATACAAAGTATGCGGTAGTAACTTATGAATACATATGTATCGTTTCTACAAATACATTTTGCATTTATTATATGACGTGAAACGACCTAAAATGATTCATTATGGTTGCATATGCTTGTAGCAATTGATAGATAACTGCTGAGGAGATTCAAACTAGAAAACTAATATATAGTCCATGGTTGATCCTATTAAAAATTTGGATTAAAGTCTAAATCTAAAATCAATAATTAATTTTAAAAACACATTTTATGACACCCATAACTTTTATTAATTTTTATTAAAATTTAATGAAAATCTTATTTTTATTTAAATCAAATAGAAGCATAATGTGTAGTTACAAAGCATTCATATTCGATGGTATGGTGTTCTAAGCAAGCTTCAATTTTGGTAAATGAGCCATAATTAGGACTAGGGTCGAAGGAATAGTAAATCATTAATGCTGCTCAAATAGACCTGCTAACAGGGATAAAAACATGGGGTTCTACCTTAGCCCCTGATCTGAATTTATGAAATTAAAGTCAAGGGTTGAGGTGAAGCCACCTCAACCCCCTGTTTTTAACCCTGTCAGTAGGCTTGTGTGTATAGCATCTCTCGCAAATAAATTAGATGGATGAGATGGGAATAATAATACAAGTTTTTTGGGGAAAGATTGGGCAATCCTTCGTACAAAATCCAGATGGCGAATTTAATAGTGAAATTATTATCTTTTTAGTTAACAATGAGTGCTAACAAGCCATGACTCAGCAATTATCCATGTATCAATTTTTTTCTCGAGATAGCTCAAACAATCAAAAGCAAAAAATAATAATGCTTCTCAAATTAGAGTAAAACCAGAGATTCATTTGGCACCCCATACTAATTGCAATATAAGTCCTTGTTTGAGTACCATTATTCAAAAATTGATTATTCTTCAAATTCATTTTTAATCACACGTTCTTTGGATAAAATATTTTGTACGTAAATTCAAAATATTTTCTTATTTTTAACAATATATTCTTCAAAAAATTACTATTACAACTTATTTTAATATAGAGTCTGTTTGGACCCGATTTTTTCACCAAAAAAATTGATTTTTTTGACAGTTATTTCACTATTTCAGCCGTCATATTTGACTTCTTCTTTCACAAGTGGACCCCACTTTTCTCCTAACGATCAAAAAATCAATTCTCAAAATCACTCCCAAACACGCTCATAATAATGGAGCTCAATGAAGGACTAAAAATTAAAATTATCAAAGAAAGGGCAAAAATTAATAAAAAAAGAAGGCGACTATTTTATTACAGTCGTGCGTCTTCCTTCGTCAAGCTTTTACGTTCTAATTTCTATCTCTAAATCCCTTTTTCTTACAATTTCCCTGTTTATCTCTTCGATCCAGCTCGATCGACGAATGCAGGTAAATTTATTGTCTATTCACAAGCTTAACTAATTGAATTGGCTTGAATTGAGTGCATTTGGCGTTGAATTTCGAATAAAGGGGATTCCATGTATAAAACCCTCAATTTTCACTTTGCTTAAATTAGGGTTTTTGAGCGTATCAACTGTTGAAGTATTATAGTTGGGTTGATCTGTTATGTGTTAGCTTGTACTTGAATTTGTCTTTTCATATTATAAGTTCAGTGGCACAAAAGCTCGGATTTTTTTTTTCCCCTGGCGGTCTTCAAAATTTTCTTTGTGTATGTGCTTAATTTAGAATTTAAACTTTTTTTCTAGTTGTTATTTAAAGAGATAGGAATTTACTGAAAAGAGGTTCTAACATTGATGACGGGCATCTCTAGCAGAATTCTGATTTTCAGCTTTCGTTTTTGATTTTGGTGAATAACTCTTATGGACATCCGGTACAGCTTGCAAAAGCAAAGGGTTTTGGAAATCTACTCTCTGCTGCTTATCAAAGAGATATCCAGAAAACGAAATTTCGATTTTTAATGGTAAACCAGATTTTTTCAGAATGAAAATTCCCATTCAGTGACTGACATTGGATGTTCCAAAAATGGGTATGGTCATGTGAATTCAAAAAGACTCCTGTTGGCATTTCTGCCTTCCGTCTCCTTACAAGGCCTATCCGAAAGAACATCCAGTACTTCTTGGTCGTGAATATCTCAATTAGTTGTTCACCGTTCAAGACTTCTTTTCATGGAGTTCTAATTGTACATTTCTAGCTGAAGCTGGATTCACGTTTTCAGTGACCTTCCATATTAGCTTGTATAGAGTTTAACTAATAAAAAATGTGAATTGATTGATTGTTATTAATTTCTGAAAGTGGGTACTACAACCTTGGCTTATACTTGCTCTTAATGGCTTATTCTTATTAGGTTTCATAAGGTTGTAGCTGCTGAAGTAGATTAATTTCCAACTCTCACTCTTAAAGAGAAGGCTCTGTAGATATGAGATCTGAACACTGATTTTTGATAATGGCTGGAAATTCGAGATTTGAATTGACTTCGGCTAGCCCTGAATCCAGTTTTGCTGGGAACTATCAAATTGGGCAAAGAGGGAGCTATTCTAGTCCGGCACTGGATCGGTCTGGAAGCTTCAGAGAGGGTGCAGAAAGTAGGATGTTTGGTTCTGGAAAGGCTACATCTAGGGGGAGTGCTATGTTGACAGGGGAATTACCTGCATTGTCCCAATGTCTGTTGCTGGAGCCTATCCTCATGGGTGATCAAAAAAAAAATACACGGTCTGTTGAATTAAGGAAGGTTCTGGGCTTTACCATTGGCTGCAGCTCTGAAGACAACTCTTTCAGTGCTGCTCATTTGAAGAATTCACCTCCAGTGGCGGAGGAACTAAAAAGATTGAAGGCAAGTGTTGTAGATACTTGTGTCAAAGCCAGGTAACTTCTATTCTTCATATTATCTTTATCATTTTTGAGATCTGCTGGACAATAGAGTTATTTAAACACCCTAGAGATCCCGCCCATGCCTGTCTCTTCTTTTGCTGTTATGAAGGTGATGTATATCTTATTGTAATGTTAACATATATTATTCAATTATCACCAAATCTGAATTAGTTTAAGCTGTATTTGTTTGTTTTTGTGCAAACATTGTCAAACTGGCTCTTGAGGTGAATAGTCAACATGAATTGTAGAAACCTTCAGCTTAACGTGACATTTTAAATTTCTTCTTTTAGCCTTTTTTCCTGAATATGCTGCTTTCTTCTTTTTGACTAGTGGTAGAGCAAAAAAGTTGGACGAGCATTTAAATAAATTGAACAAATATTTTGACGGCATAAACTCCAAGAAACTGCAGCGGAATGAACTATCCACAAATGAAAGATCAGTCAGTTCAAACCTGAAGATTGGAACCCAGGTGAATCGAAGCTCGTTGGACCTTGGAAATCAGAAATTTGAGGATCGGCCTAAGAATGTCATTCTGAGCAAGCGTGTACGCACATCAGTGGCAGAAACTCGGGTTCGTGATAATTGGAATTTGATTTTGTTGAGTTTCCAGCATTTCCTAATCTTAAATCTCATTTCTGATGAAAAAAATGGGAGTTGTGGCACATATATTTTCAATCTGTTTACCTTTACAGCTTTCACTTCACTTCCTTTGTCTGCCTTTTATCTGTATAGTTGTCACCCAGCTTAACTAACGGAGATAAGAAATGAGATATTGAGTGGCAGCAAAAGAGGCTTTACCAACTCTTTATGTAATAATCCATTATCACTCACAATTATGAGAACTTAACAGACATTTTTAGATGGAGACACCATGAAAATTAAAAATTTAATAGGTAAAATAAACATTTAGTTTTCATGATATATTCCAGTGCTTTAACATAGTTTAATCTCATTTGTCCAATTTCCTGATTCTTCTTATATTTTGGAGAATAACTTTTACCTATTATATTTTGTACTGTTTTTGAGAATTCATAATACTTTTTCCCTCTTTCAGACAGAAGGCCGTGGCAATGGCCTACCACGGCAGCCGATTTTGGTGTCAAAAGACCGAGACGTGCTTAAAGATAATAGTGCAGATTCTGATATGGTTGAGGACAAGATAAGGAAATTGCCTGCAGGTGGAGAGGGTTGGGAGAAGAAAATGAAAAGGAAGCGTTCTGTTGGTGCAGCCTTTTCAAGATCTATTGGCAACGATGGGGAAGTGAAACGAACTGCAAACCATAAGCTTGCCAATGAGCACAGTCTGCAATCCTGTGATTCCTCCCACGGTTTCAGGTACCTATATTCATATTATGTAGTAAAACATTCATGATTTCATGGCATAGGTTTTCATTTTTTCCCCCCGCATTATTTGCTGGTATCTAGCCATGATTAAGATGACCTTTCAGCTACATATTTGAAGAGTGGAACTATTATCCTTGAAAATTGGAATGCTTATGAAAGAATATATGGTGTTAAGGCAAAATAAAAAACTATTATGAAACTTTGGAGATGCATCTCTCATTTGTACAAGTATGGATTGACACACTTCAAAAAGATTTTAAAATTGTATGTCTTAGCAAAAACAGTTCATGATATCATGGGATTTATCTTGGTGTCCAACTCTTCACATTTTTTAAATCTATTTTTAATTATTTCTTTATTTTTATACTTAAATCTTTAAAAAAGAATAATCCACACTTTATCTTTTTACCGTTTGACTAGTTTTTAGATCCAACGATTAAACTTTGATTGATGCAAACTGACTATTTCTCCGAGGAAAAAATGATTTTGTCACATTATTGAGATATGTTCCTAAGAAATTAAATCTTTTAGTCCAAATAAAAATTAAAATGGCTACATGTGTTCATAATGTCATGATTTCTGAACCTCCCTCTTTAAATCTGAGAAGCACATTCATTTAAATGCAGTTTAGTTTATTTAGTTTGTTATGGTTTGATTCGTAAAACTGAATTTACTGTACTAGTGTTATTTTGCTAAAATTAACTCTATTGGGTTGATTACTAGGTTATCAAAGGTGAAAAGAAAGTGTGATTTCTCACTTTGCAACAAATGAGCATACATTTCATAGTTAACTCTTTAGCTGCGCATTAAAACTCTAAATGCTGTTTAAACTCTCGAAACTCGTTTCACAGATCAGGGGCTTCTAATGGGACCAGTGCCACTAGCAAATTGGATTCTACATCTTCCCCAGCTAGTTCTAGTGTTCGTGCAACGTTCAAAAATGAACAAGAAAAATCTGTTCCTTCAAGGGATATTTCTGCTGGACCAACTAGAGAGCGAGTATTGGGGAAAGGAAATATTAAGTACGTTCAACCCATTTCTATCTATAATATTTAGAGTCAGAGAAGACTATATTTAGCTAACTAGTTTTTGCTTTGCGTTGATAACTCAATTTTCTAGTGATGGTACTTCTACTGGATTTTCTTTTAGGTTGAATACCCTTGAGGACAATCATGTGATTTGTCCTAGTCCAGTAATAAAAGGAAAGGCCTCGAGGGCTCCGCGAACTGGCTCTACGATTCCAATCAATTCAGCGTCTAATGTTCCTCGTTTGTCTGGAACTCTGGAGAGCTGGGAACAACCCACGGGCGTAAACAAAAACCCTTCAGTTAATGGAGTTAACAGTCGCAAGCGTGTTATTCCTGCAGGATCGTCTTCTCCACCAATTACTCAATGGGTTGGTCAGAGACCACAAAAAATTTCTCGTAGGAGGACAAATCTTGTGTCAGTGTCAAACCATGATGAAGTACAGATGCAGTCTGAAGGAGGCTCGCCTCCAGATTTTGGTGCCCGATTAAGCTCTTGTGGAAATAATCCCCCTCTTCTCTCAAAAAATGCAGCAAATGGAATCCAAAATTTCAAACCTAAATCTGGAAATGTTTCATCCCCTGCGAGATTGTCTGAAAGTGAAGAATCTGGTGCTGGTGAAAACAGAATGAAGGAAAAATCTGTTGGTAGTGGCTATGTGGACAAAAAAGCTACAAGTGCTGGTCAGGATGCTGGCCCTTCTACAATAGTTTCTAAAAAGAATAAAGTTGTGGTTAAAGAAGAAATTGATGATGGTGTACGGAGACAAGGGCAGAATGGACGGATCTCACCATTTTCTAGGGCTAGTATTTCACCAATGAGAGAGAAGCTGGACAATGTAGCGCCAGCCAAGCCACTCCGAAATTCGAGGTCTGGTTCTGACAAGAGTGGAAGGTACTGGACATTTTCTTAACAGGAGAAATTATGCCTACATTGACATTTTTTTGTTTCCTCTCACTATGGGGATTTTTATTAAACTGTGACAGCAAGTCAGGCCGTCCTTTGAAGAAGCTATCGGACCGCAAAGTCTTTTCTCGTCTTGGCCATGTGGCAAACGGGGGTTCTCCTGATTTTAATGGTATACATTTAAATATAATTTATTATCAAAATTATTTTCCTACATTTTAAAGTGATTTGACATTTTTTGTTATATGGATTTGTTAGTTGGTGAAATTTGTCTTTGTCTATCTATCATTGTCTCTCTCAGTTGTTAGCTAGTATTCTGGTGTAGAAAGGGATCAACCACTACTTTCTTGTAGTTGTTTTACCTCAGTTGCTGAGATTTTTTAAGTTACACCGTGTCTGCGAGGTTTGAAATCAGTCTCAATTATTTATGGGACTCCATATTCATAATTATACCAGTTTGACCAGCTTGAATTATACAGCTTATGGGGGGTTAACTAACACTTCTGCTTGCCCCAGACAAAAGACAAAAAAACCCCACAGCTTAGATAAATGGAAAAAGTGCTCTTAAACAGATTCCATTTCTCGAAATTCTTAAGATCATGAAATACTTTGTTTATGCATTATGATTTTTCAGGAGAATCAGAGGATGACCATGAAGAGCTCTTGTCAGTTGCAAGTTCGGCTTGCAATTCTAGCTGTATGTGTCTCGCTTCAATTATTTTTCTGTTGTATTGATTATACTGCTTTCTCAAATGGATCATGGGCATAACGTTCTTTCTTCTTTTCCTCTTTTTTACCGTAGTTCTTGCCTGTTCAAGCCCATTCTGGAAGAAAGTTGAGACAATGTTTACTTCAATTGGTACAGACAAAAAGTCATACTTATTGCAAAAGGTGACTACCTTAATAGTTAGTTATGTTATAATATGGCTCCCCTTCTTATTTTGGTTAGTTTTTAAATGGCCAGTGGGACTTAAATTCTTCTTTGTTGTTTTGGACTAGCTAAAATTAGCTGAAGAGTTTGGAAGTTCATCTCAATTCTCTAGCCATGGCAATGATGTTCAGGTGAAATTGGTTTGGGATCTGTGGTCCCTCTTGTTTTCGCTCTAATTCTTTGATTGTTTTGAATATAGTTTCACAGTGAATATTCTACACATAATTCAATATGCAAAAGAATCAAAAACCATCTTTGGCTCTTGCAGCCTCTTGGCTTTAGATTACTATAATTTCAATCTTCTGGGGGGAGCAGGTTGTTCTGCATCTATTATAATCTGTGGATCTGTTTCACCTGAAATTCAAAACCTTCTTGTTTTATCAGGGTGATGTCCATGAAAAAATTTCAGCATTTGATTCTCTTTCTGGTAAGACAAATCGACGGATGACAAATGAAATTGGGACAAAGGACTCTTCTGATACGGTGGAATTTGTTGAGCAATTACAGAATTCTTCTTTGGTTGGGTCCCTGGACACTGAGAAAAGACATGACACAGTTACTCCACTTTATCAAAGGATACTATCTGCTCTTATTGTGGAGGATGAAATTGAAGAATTGGAAGAAAATGGGTTTGGAGGACCAAGTAGTTATCCTGGTGATTTTCGCCTTATTGATACTGAAAGCAGATATCGAGATGGATTGGACTTTTGTGAGCCATTTTTTGGTGTCCAAACTCCAAAAAATGGTAATGCGCACATATTTGTTTCTTGTAATGGAAATACTGACTACAATAGAAGCCCTGGTATTCGGCATCATCCAGGTGATGGAGATTTGATGCAAGGGGATAGTGGATATGTGCATTCAGAGGTGGAAGTGTTGGTTAGACTTTCAAGATATGATTACGGTTCAAAAAGTTCACAGCCAACTAACTTTGGCATTTCTTCCATTGATTGCCAATATGAGCAGATGTGTCTTGAAGATAAACTTGTGCTGGAATTGCGAAGTGTTGGCTTATTTTTAGAAACTGTGGTAAGCTTGGAGATTGAAGTAATGTTTATCATCTTTAATTGAATGTTTTCATCATAAATTTCCATTCCATGTATTCCGGCTTTTCCACTGGACTTAATGAAATAACTTCATCAATAAATTGCATATTTAAACAACAAAAGCAACTTTTTCTAGTTCAATGGTTTCCTTTTTGCTACTTCGGATATGTTTCTTATTCATTTAAGTATTCATTTTTGTGTTTCTCACTGGGATGCCTGCTACAGCCTGCCTTGGATGACAGAGAGGACAAGGTAATCAACCAGGATATTGTTCAGCTGGAGAGGGGACTGCATCAGCAGGTTATCTCACATCACACCATTTTCATAATCTCTTTTTAACAATTTTTAACTGAGATTATTGAATTATTTTTAGGAGTCTATTTATTTTCCTATGATTAGGTGTCTAAAGCCTCTGCCGAAAATTGTTCTGCTATAAAATTTATCCTTTCATAATACTGAGCGACCCTCTTATTTACACTTGAAACTCTAGATTGGAAAGAAAAAGATGTTCTTGGATAATATATGCAAGGCTATTGAAGAAGGCAAGGATGTAGACAAACGGTAAATACTTTAAATTTGGATTTTTTTCATAAGCATTGAACTTGATATTATCACCAGTATCAGATCTTGTTATGACACACATTGTGCTCAATATGCAGGGACCCTGAGCAGCTTGCTATGGATAAACTTGTTGAGTTGGCATACAAGAAACTTTTGGTAAGTATTAATTGCTCATGTCACTCAGTATCAGTTAGGTGTTTAGTTGTACAGATACAGGCATGACTCACTTTCTGTAAACCTTTGTTGGTTTTGTGGAGTTCATGGATTACCAGGCAAGGGTTCATTTGGAAAATGGCCTTGAAACAGAAAGTTACTTCCAATCTCATTGAGCTACAAAGAAATATTATGTAACAATTCATGCAAAACATATTTTCTAGTTTGTTGTAGTTTTCATCTGACATGCCAAATTTTACGATGTTTCTTGATTGAAAAACTTGAATGTCAGGCATTTTAAATACTTGATTGCGTGCTGTACAAAAACCTGTTGGGCAAAAAAAAATGTTTGTTCTTGTGTGAAAACTTGAAGATTAATATACACTATTGTTGTAGGCTACAGATGATAGTTTTATTGACATGACAAAATGGGCTGGCCGCTCCACCACCAAACTGGCCACGCCCAACGCCAGGGTGGAATCACTAGGATGCATTTTTTTTTAAAAGCTTTACACTTGCTTACCATATATTTTGACCTTATTAATTAGACTTCCTGTTAAAATTCTTTTTCTTTAATGTCAGATTTATCTATCTTTAAGGTCCAATAGTAGATTATATCTTTGAATAATTTGACAGGCAACTCGAGGGAGTTTCGCTTCTAAACATAATATTGCTAAGGTGTCAAAACAAGGTGCGTTGGCTTTTGCCAAGAGAACACTTGATAGATGTCGGAATTTTGAAGATTCAGGAGTAAGTTGCTTTGCTGAGCCCACACTCCATGATGCCATTTATGCTGCACCGACTCAGATCACTGAAGGAGAGCCACTGATCAGTGCAGACTTGGTAGTTGCTAATGGTGAGCATGCATGACTTTGTTTTATTTTCAACAATGCTAAAGCAGTTATAATTTGCTAGCTGCTTGCTCCCAAGTCTTTTGTCGGTCTCTATGCTCTTCAGGTTTTAATTGAAACGTGTAAAAAATAACGCTGTCTCATTTTGATTTTCATTGACTTGGTTTTACAACCTTTTGCATATTATAACTACAACAGTTCATTTCTTGACAGGATCTGTGTCCGGTTTTGCTGATGGTTTTTTATCAGATGCACTTGAGACTTCAGGTCATCTCTCTGATCAGGCTTTTGCAAAAAGTGGGCCGATATCGAATAGAGGAAAAAAGAAGGAAGTATTGCTTGATGATGTTGGTGGTGCTGTTTTTAGAGCCACATCTAATCTTGGCATATTGGGCAATGCAAAGGGAAAGAGAAGTGAAAGAGACCCTTCAACAAGAAATGCTGTTTCAAGGGCATCAATGGGTGGCTCCAAGGGAGAGCGCAAAACAAAAGCGAAGCTGAAGCAAAAAATAGCTCAGCTTTCTACATCAGGAAATGGAGTTGTCAATAAATTCATGGATGATATACATCCCGTATACACTTCGGCCAGTGGTTCTGGTGAATCAGCCAATAATACTAGCAACAGGAAAAGGGACGTTAGATTTATGTCTTCAGGTAATGCCCGTCAAGATTCATCGAAGGACATCAACGAATTAGCTACTTTGCCGCTGAACGATATAGACTCGATGGAGGAACTAGGGGTAGATACTGACATTGGTGCACCTCAGGATTTCAATACTTGGTTCAATTTTGATGTGGATGGATTACAAGACCACGATTCTGTTGGCCTTGAGATACCCATGGACGACCTTTCTGAATTAAATATGTTTTGATCTCGATAGTTCTTGTTGTTTGTACAGCTTGTGGAATATTTAACTATCTACAGAAGAATGAATTCATTCTACTACCTTAAGCTTGTCTTGGCCAAATGGAAGTTGTAATTATCCTATTCTTTTTGTATACTTGGTTAGAAATCCTCCTTGTTTAAACTTTGTTCCCTTGTAATAAGTACATTTTGTTTAAATAATCTACTTAGCTGTTTCTAGATAACTGCATACATAACATGAGGAAACGTAAATTGGCAATTTTGTTTCTTTTAAATTCTATATTTAATTAGAGATTATACTGTCATCGTGTAAAGTTATGAGAAGTGATTATGTGAAAAATAATTTTTTGAAGAATGCATTATTAAAAAGTTGGAAAAAGTTACGAGGAAATGTGATTTTTATTTTTATTTTTTACCCTCGAGAGTGCAATTGAAAATAAGTGTGAAAAAGTGATTTTGAAAAAATTAATTTTTAAATAAGACAAATTTTTGCACTTGTTTTCCTTGATAGCATTTAAAGAATTTTACTTGTTCTTAACATTCAATTATCAATTGATGGTTACACGAATGAGATACGTGTTTGTTGTCCCATATGGTCCTTGATTATTTTAAAATAACACGTTTCGATCGAATACTGATATTTGAAGAAAAAATAAGACAAAGTTAATTGATTTACTTAACGAGGAACTTTTCTTCTCCCTTTACTGTAGCATGCGGCAAGAAAGGGAAAAATATTCAGGCTTAGGTATCGAGTCCAGATTAGGAGTGTGTAAGTATTTTGTTTTCTTAATTTAATGGTCATCATATATAATGGAAAAGAAAATGAATTCAGAAATCCACAAAATCCAAGTTGACAAAACATCTTGTCCAACTGTACAAAATTCTTTAATAGCTATGAGAAAATTTTCAATAGGACAGTCGCACCGCCACGTGTGACGTGGTGTGACGACCCCATTGGGCCATCTTGGCGGATGGCCCAAGCAATTGCACTACATGGACAGTGCAGTGCAACCGTCCTATTGAAGATTTTCTCACTATCTGGACATGCACCTCCCTAGATTGACTAATTCTTCCATTTCATGCTTTGTGGGGGGTTTTATCAAAAAAAATAATAATAATAATAAAATAAAAATCCCAGTACGACAATTTTTATGGATAAAGTAAACAACCAATCATTACACTATAAAATTTAAAAAAAAAATGTTAAAAAAATAATCTGATTGCTTGATCATTTGAAGCTTAAGATAATATCCATGTTAAAATAACAATCTGATTTAACAAGAATAATGCAATTTACATCATGGACTATAGTTTATTACTCTAAGATACTATCCATGTTTCACAATGATATACACTAAATCCAGAACAGAACTCGTTTTTCTTGGTTGCCCAATATGGGCAGGAATTACAATGTAAATGCAGTCAAGTCATAGTAAAGTCGACATATCTATCTCATACTCCTCCACCACCACCACCACGCTTAGTAGCTTCTGAGTTGCTCGTTGTCATGAAAGATTCTCCACAGCCACACTGCCCCTTAGAATTGGGGTTTATGAATATGAACTCAGATCTGCTCAAAGACAATTGGGATGCTAAAGTTCAGTGGTCTGATATTTTAACTAAAATACCAGAAAGTTTCAACATTACACCATATGATTTTTCATCAATGGCGATGCGTGGACTAAAAATAATTTCCATCTGTGGCAATACAAACTTAAGGGCACATTTGTTAGACGGGACAAGGATTAAAATAATTTTATCTAATCATTATCCAGTGTTTGGTGCAATTAGTACCGGGATTAAATTAATCCAGTGTGCTTATCCCGCTTTATTCAAGTGTATACAATTATTTATTCACCAATTTATGAATTATGAAAAGAATTAGTTAAATTAAATTACAAAAATTTACTTACAAGAGCTAAGAATTTCACTTATAAGTAAAATAATAATAATAATAATAATCAAGAAGAAAAAATTGCCTAGAAGTAAAAGATACCACTTATAACTAAAAAAGAATCGATTATAAGCAAAAAAAAAATCAATTAAAGTTAAAAAATTATGAGAAAATATTGTTATATTTTTTTCATTTACCAGTACTTGTACGATCTTCTAATACATGTAGCACCGAACGCCATATTAGAATAATCCTCCCAAATCCACCTTACTACAATCCCTCCTAATCCTATTTTTCCTAAATCTATCATACGGTGTACCAAACATGCACAAAGTGATTTCGATTGTTCAGAAAATGTGACATAGAAGTATATATCTGAGCAGCTAGACCAAAGCTGTATGTGGAATAAGAAAGGAGGGGAAGGTCGAGAAAGGAAAATCAAGAGGAAAATGGCAGAAAGATTGTCCGTGCATACGGAAAGGTAGTTGAAAGCAAATGTAACAAATTGAGCAACTCTGGATTTCCCCTTTTTCCACCTCGACAATATTTGTGATAGAGGGGAAATTCCTCACTTCATTTTTTTTGCTCTTCTCAACTAGAAATCAAACAGGTTGGTAGAAAATCAAGCACTCCATTCTTTCTATCTATTTTTATTTTTATAGGCATTCTTTATATCTATTTATTCGAATAGATTTCAACGCCCAAGGGAAAACTTTATGAAAGCAGAGTATGTTTCACCTCACATGTATGTATGTGTGCATACACATAAAAATATCAAGATAGAACTAGATATTGCTTTAAAAGATTCGTCTATAATTAGAAGTGGAGAAATATCTCATACCTGAGTTTGTCATCAACAAAATCCATCTTTGTTCCTATTACATGCATGAGAGCCTTTGGATCAATCAATATCTTAACACCTCTGTCCTCAACGAACTCATCAAACTTCCCTTTCTCATCTACAATATTTAGAAATTACTTAAGCGATCAGCAACAAAACCAATTTAACAGTGCAGAAACATGATAAAAAAGGTATCGCAAAGTCTCTAGTTCAATGAAAATTAGGAATAGAGAAACATTCAGTCTTTGAATAGTGTTAAAGAAAAAATTAACTGCCCTATTAAAATAGATATGATCTAGAAATAACACCCGTAACAATGTGAGAACAAATGTTTAGGCATTGGTGATAGTGCTAGAACAGTAAATATTAACCATGTGCTACTTGGGGTCGATATGGTTTCCACTTTAACTTTGGGGAGAGAGGAAGCGTAGTACACTCTCAAATTCGAGAGCTCTGATCGAAGCAAGGCCAAGAGTACTGTACTTCATAAAAATTGAAAGAGTACAATGTCTAGAAATGACAATATACATTCTGTTTACTTGATTACTAGTACTAGAGAGATCACAATAGTTATGAATGTAATGTATATACTTAAATATGATTCAAAGAACAATAACTCAACATTACTTTGAGATGGACATAGGAATTGAATGGTGATTAAACCCATGACTATGACTATTCTAACAAGCGATGAAATGAACATTTCATGGATCACATGGATGAATCGAAAATTGAGTACGCGGTACTCTTGGTTCAACTTGACTATTAAACTTTATGTTTGGTTATGTTCAGTCATCAACCAAAACATTGTTGCGAAAATGTCATTCAAATTAGTTATTGTTAGTTTATAGACAATACTAAATAACCTGCAGATTTCTTCTTTAACATCTAGTAATAGATTAACTACTTGATGAAACCATCAATCATTGACAATTGAACTAATTCACGAATGGTTCCAACACATAAACTAGGTATAGTACACATGTCACTTAGAGATAAGATATATCTATCATCTTCCAAATAAGGTGCATTGTGCTGTCCTACCAATCCAACTGTTGCTGACCCTCAGCATTTATATTAAAATCAAATAAAATCAAGTTTTAACAGTCAATTGAACTTCGACCAAAAAAAAATAAAAAATGATGCACCTATTATATATTATAGAAAGATTATTAAAATTACCACCACAAAATTATCTTGATCTCTAACTTTATGACTCATTAGCAATAAGAGGCTTATTGAGAACCACTAGTACTGAAAAGGAGCAATAGAACAGATAAGCAGCGGAAGTCATATAAAAAACCAAGTTTTTACTGAAGCGCTGGCTACAAGTTTGAATAAAATTCTCTTTTTGCACAAATTGAAATATGTAAACGCACAATACCAATGCTGAATGCACCAAACACGGTTGCAACGACCAACAAAAAGAAACATGAAAAATCCGAAGATAATATATATATATATTAACTTGAATTTCGAGGTGCTTAATACAATCCAAATTTTCTTTTATATTGAGAATTATCGAATAAAATCCTCCAATTAAGCTAACAATATTTAAAAGGAATTAAACCTAATAATAAATAAATGATCATAAAATCAGCCAACTATCCATACCCTAAGCTTAAGTATTTCCTAATCTATTTTTAATTCCGCTCGGTTTGTTCCAACATCTTTCACAATTCCAATGTTTCATAAACATTCATAGACATATCACACAAAACATGTATCCATTCGGTATAAACGCGAAAATCACCGGCGTAATTGAGAGTGTAGGATAAGCCGTTGCAGCCTCGGGCCTTGACTCCAAGCTTGAGGAAAGGGCGCTGGCGCTGTTCTAGGAGATGGCGTATCCTAGTGGCTGCGGCGTCCGTTAAGGATAGCACCTGCTTTCTCATGGCGGTGCCGATCTTCTCCGAACCGGCTTTCAGAACAGAGGCTGCCATTTGAATAATTTCCTCTTTTGGAAATGCTGTAAGGGCAAACAGATCTTTACGTGATTCGACCCGGAAATAAAACAAAAATGACCCGGTTTGTAAGGGGTAATTGGAATTTTTACAGTAATTATTTGGACTTGTGTCTCAATTTCACTAAAATGGCAAAATAACGAAATTGGCATTTTCCTATATTTGAATTCTCTAGAAGACAATTTTTTTTATATGTCTGGCTAAGCTAAGATAGTTACGTGTAAGTAATCATGTAAATTTCAAATTAGTTAGTTTTATTAGTTGGACATGAAAAAAGTAAGAGCTTGTTCGGCAAGGATTTTGAAAATTGATTTTTTGACTTTAGAGATAAAATGGGTTCTACACGAGAGAGAATGATTCAAAAATGACGATTGAAATAGTAAAATAACAGTCAAAATTTGATTTTAATTAGCTTAAAATTTAAATCAAACAAGCACTAACTCTATAGATATTTGAGAGTTAATTGTTCCAATGGTCACTCAAGTTTGAAATGTCGAGTTTTGGTCATTGAAATTAGGTCAATGTCTTCGATTGCTCACTGACGTTTAAAATGTCAAGTTTTGACCACTGAACTTTGGATATACTGTACGTTACTAACTAGAATAACTATTGAATTTTAAAAAATATCGAGTTTACAGTGAGTAATATACATTATCTTTCAAAGTTCAGTGAGTAATATACAATATTTTTCAAAGTTCAGTGAGTAATGTAAAGCATTTTTCAGATTTCGGTAGTCAAAACTCAATATTTTAAATTTCAATAAGTAATCGGAGACATGGACTTAAATTCAGTGATCAAAACTCAATATTTTAAACTTTAGTGACCAATCAAAGATATTGACCTAAGTTCAGTGACAATTGGAACAATTAACTCGATATTTGATCAAAATAAATCAAATAAACCCATGTTTGGTTTTGATGAGATTCAAAATTTTAGTCGATTTTAATAAAAATGATAAACGTGTGATAAAAGTTTTGATAAAAATTATTGATTGCATAAAGTTGATTTGATTAGAATTGAGTTAAATTTTGATTGTTGATATGTTTATACGATGATATTAAGAGTTTTACGTATGGCCTTTTTAATCTACAAAACAAAATCAATATTAGTTCGAAAACCCCTATAATCAACATTTACATATATTTTAGTTGAGATGTCAATAATTAAGATAAATAATAAATAAGATTACATACCAATTAGACAAGTAGAATATAATTAAAAATAAAAGATATTGTAGGGGTTGAAGGGACCTAAAGTTTCTATTTTCAATTCGTAAAACATTTATAACATATTCTCTATTAAAGAATATCTTATACATAATAAAAAGTATCTTTCAATTTATAAAGTATATTTTTTAGGCACTTCAATAATACTATCTATTTTGACTCTTTGTTTTATTTTTTTATAAATATTTATAGATTTCTCCTCATCTCTTATTTAGCATGATTTTAAAAAATAATAATAATAAATAAAAATAACAGAGGGTGAATTGGCTTCTTCTAATTAGAAGACTCCAATTTAGTCTTTGTTTTAAAAAAGTTAAAATAAAGAGCCTATTTGATCTTATTTTTAAGCATCGATTGTCTCGTATTAAATTTTTTTTTTTTGGATATGCTTTTAGAAAGGTAATTGGCACAAAACATCTCCATCTTTCAAGTTTATTGTAAAAAAAGTTCCTACCTTTCATTTTTTAACATTTTTACTCCTAATTTTCACATTTCTTTGCGCTGGACATCCTTTTCACCATTTTTTAACATAAAATGACCAATATATCTTGTTATTTAAATAAAACAACAGAAAAGAAAAGAAAAATAAAAAATAAATTTCAACTTTAGGCCCAAACTTTTTAAAAAGTGCAAATAACCCACTAAAATAACTTCACCTTCTTCCCACACCTCACGCCCACCATTTCTAGCCACATTCCGACCACCAAAACCACTGGATATTGACATCAACGGAAAGCCCTTAACCTTCTCCATAATTACCACCGAACAACTCCTCGTAATTGGAGCAAAGCCATTAGAAGAAGAAGCAATTGGAGCTGAAAAATTCCCATCACGCAATCGGACCTGATTAGATTTGAATCTAGCATTTGGGTTGTAAATTGGCTTGATTGTTTGTTGACCCATGGATTTTCCATCATCGTCGAATTAAACATTTGGAGTACCATAGATCCATCAAATTCCTTGGTCCCAAAATTTTCGCATAAGGTCCTAAGTTCGTCCACGAATTCAACTTGTTCTGGATGAAAATGGCTCTGACCCATGGTTGGGCAAGGTGAATCAGAGGGAGACGAGGTTAACCTATGTAGTCCGAGACCAAGTGTTGACCAGACGAAGTTAGAATATGCAATATTCAGCTAGTGAAGCAGGTTCGCGATCGACAATACTTCTAGAATAAATTCAGATTGCTGAAGTGACGTTTGGGTAAATTGAGGCCATGGTTATAATCGACAAGGTGTGGGCAATCATCCGGTGGGGGTTCCACGGTTTAAGTGGTGGCCAAATGAGGAGATTCTAGCAGTTTTCAGATTTTCTAGTGGCTAACTTTAAGAGTTGATTCCAACAAGATTAGTTGGTCTTATGGGGAGTTTGTTGGGTGGTAATTGTGGAGGAGGTTAAGGACTTTTCGTCGATGTCAATATTCAGTGATTTTCGCGGCCGAAAGGTGGCTGAAAATGGCTGGTAGGCGGCGGCGGGGTGGGGGTGAGGTGCGAGAAGAAGATGAAGTTATTTTGGTTGGTTATTTGCAATTTTTAAAAAATTTGGGCCTATAGTTGCAATTTATTTTTTATTTTTATTTTCTTTCTTTTTTGTTTTATTTAAATAGGAGGATATATTGATCATTTTATGTTAAAAATGATAAAAAGAACATTCAGCGCAAACAAAGGTAAAAGTTAGGAACGAAAATACTAGAAAATGAAAAGTAAGAACGTTTTCTATAATACACTTAGAAGGCGGGAATATTTTGTGTCAATTATCTCTTTTAGAAAGATAGAAATGCAAGAAAGTAAAATCCGATTAAAAGGCAGAATAATCTGGAACATCCACGCACCAAATGTGGACCAGTCTGTCTGCTTGTCTAGTTAACAACTGGTGCAATTGACCAGAATTATCAACGCTACGCGACACATATTTTAATCAATGTACACCTTTCACAAAAAAACAACAAATACAATACTTCATCATTACATTTATATAAAATTGATTTTATTTTCACACGAATTAAAAATTTTTATTTAATGTTATTAAAAGACTTTTGTCAAAAACTTTACCAGTCTACCCTTATTTATATTTGTACAATTTTAAAATTAAGTAAGAAGAAGTGATTATAACTAAAAAAAATTAAATAAGACTATATTAGTAAATGAACAAGACAAAAACATTATTAGTAAAGAAATAAAACTATATAATTGGGATAAGAAAATAAAAAAATTAATCTATATAAATTGGACTGAGTGAGTATAACTTTTTAATGTATTTTCTTACAATTATCAAACTCATTACAACTGGCCCAAATAATCATGTCAAATCGGGCTAATCTGATGGAAACGGTTCGAAACTTGTAGAAAATCTGGTTATATATATATATATATATATATATAAATTAATGAAATTTTTGATCAAATATTTGTTGGACTTAGCTCCCATTTGATGGTACTTTTTCATCAAAAAAAATTGATTTTTTATCGTTGTTTTACTATTATAGCCGTCACTTTTTATTTCTTCACTCATAAGTAGTCCCTACTTTTTTCCATAACGATCAAAAAATCAATTCTCATAATCACTGGTCACTATCGAACGAGCACTTAATATTATTTTCATAAATACCTTTTTTCGGACATAGAATTTCCGAGTATGGTATCGTCGAGCGACCTTTTTGGGTGAGTATACACATAGATCAATCATATCAGATGCTGAGACGAATAGAGAAGGCAACCAGCCCTAAGGCCATCCCTCCATTTATTTTTTATATTAAAAAATTATGAAAAA
>NC_036248.1:708691-715691 GCF_002742605.1 Olea europaea var. sylvestris
ATTGAGGATATCATATTTTAGTGGGAGTTTGTATTCTCATTACTTTATATATGTTCAGTTCTTTGGACAGATTTATGTATTTGGATGTTTTTCTGTACAGAAATAAAGTATTCAGTTTAGTTCATTCCATTTTGTTCTTATGTTCAGTATTGATCTCACTTAAGAAATAAGGTTAGACCAGTTGGAAATCGACATGTTCACATAACATGCAATTTCCATGCTACACTCCCCTGATTGATCTATGTCATTTGGTTGTACGGATGTACGATGGATTTAGTCACGCTAAATGTAACGAAAATCGCTTTGATCCTACATCAATATGACTGATGGATGAGATTGTTTGGAAATGCCCATAATAATGATAGCAAAATTTTGAGCTCATAGAGTTGTACATATTTGTAATATTACATGTATGGCCTAGTGGGAGATTGTTGAAAATATTCCATCATATGGGTCCACACATGTATATATATTAAAATGTGTAGTGCTATTTTTAAGGTTTAGTCGATAAGGTGTTCAACTAAGTCTAATTTTGGACTAATGGATATTAATTGTCAAGAGATTAAAGTGTAGAGATCGGAATGATTATTTTAAATTGATGAGGGGCCAATTTAAAATAATTGAAAGATAATAACTGCTAAATGCAGTTATCTAATATAGGGCCATGGTCCTCATCTACACATAAGTTTTCATCTACACATAAGTTTTCATTCTCTCTACATCCCCATCAACAGAGAAGAATACCAGAATTTCAAGTGAACTATGTAACAGTTGTAAGATCATAACCCGTTCAAGAAACTCGGATCTATGGATCAAGGTATGCTTCAACTTTTAATTTTCTCTTTGAATTCAACATGGAGAATTTACATATTTTGGTGAAAGGATTTGGTAAATTTTGGTTCCTTTCAAATTACTACTCAACGAGGATAAGGAAGAGGTAGCTGAAACTGGTGATTCCCCTAAGAAATCGGAAGCTGAAGCTTATGCCCAAAAATCTGATGAGAAAAGTGTAGCACCTTTAGTTAAAATATAAGGTGTTAGATTCATGCTGTATTTATTTTCACAGTTAGAGATTGAATGGTTTTGCAAGTGATTTGTTGAGGCTAATGAAATTTATGAAAAAATAGACATACATAGAAATTATTTGTACTTATCTTGTATTAATATTATGTTTTGCATTTTTGATATTGATGGATCCAATGAAATTTCATACCGTTTGAGCATCTTGTGGCCAAGTTAGCAGTATCTATACAAGTAAGCTTCATGTATGCTGGATATCTGTTAAACACGCAGAAAGTTGAATGAATCCACAGTGTAAATATACATATCCCTAAGAGCATCGAATGAGCAGCAAGAGACTTGCAATATGTATTTGTTGGGCATAACAGTATAATATATAACACGAGTTTGCTAATTGAAAAGACGTACAAAAAATGTCAAAACCGATAGGTTTATATTAAGAAAGTATGAGCAACACTTTAAACGAAGATCTTTGTATTTCGAATTTTACAATTGTTATAGATGATCGTCTTTGAGAGCATCATGAGCTGGCATTTGATCATTTTCTATTTGAACTTATCAATATCACCATGACTGCTGATTATGAGAGCTAAAGAAAGTGTGCTGAGATCATATCAGTAACTTGTTCATCTCTTGGAAGTTGCATACAATAGTTCGAGCATCACGTCTTCAAATTTAAGAAGGCATTTAAAGTTTTTAACTTAGGTTCAATATAAAAGGAAAATTTATAGAAAGGAGAAACATCTTTAACATCACTTCAATAGTCATTTCTAGGCAGAGTTCTTGAAAATTAGTGGTTCAACTCACAATTTCCTCATACATAAATCAGTAATGCACAATATATATCAAGGATATCGTACCTAAGGATAAGTGAGTATAACTTGATATTACAAAACTAAAAACAACTACATTTACATATAGGAAAACGTTCAACATCGAGAATTGGATGTTTCAAATTTTGAAGTCTATAAAAATAACTGATAAATGCACCATTAAATCATCAACGGATTCCGGACATTTAACTTTTCAATATGAACCCATCCAAATTTACTGATCGGACAACTCATAGTGGTCCACGTCGCAAGCCCTTAGTTAGGGACCTCAATGAATCATTTGCCTGCCTTGTTTAAATATAACAAAAATTACTATAAATGTAAATGAAGTCTTTTTCTCCATGTCCAACTTTAACTGAAGCTTCCAGTGCACCTGTTTGTTTTTATAAACTATTCGGCATAAACTTTTAATGATTGGGAGATACTGGGGGAAAACCTCCAAGTAACAAAGCACTGGAAACAATAAAATAGATCACCACTTAGGAAAAGTGTGACTATCCTATTTCATCAGAAGGGAAAGTAAAATCAGCCTTAAAGGAATAAAATTTTACATGAAACGAACATTATTAATTGCATAGATTTCCTGTAATCAATATCTCTTCTATATTCTAAGATATTTATATTTGACTAAATTTCATTCAAAGCTCTCTAATCCCACCCCCACCCACCCAAAAAAATGATAGTGTAAAATGATCAAGATTTAAGGGTGATAGAAAATGAAAACATAATGCTGCTGAAGATGACTTCACTGAACATAAGAAAAATTAAATTTGTCATAATCTACACTTGAATAGAATAGTAGTTGAATATGTGGCTCCAATATCATATCCATATAGCAGTCCTTTAAAATCAGGGAACATAAGCTTGAAATCATCAAATTAAGCCATTTATCTCGTTCTATCTCAAAGCAAAAAGAAAAACCTAGTTATGCCTCTAAAAATAACAATTTTAATACGAACGTCACAATATTTTCGTCGTCAAATTAGAAGTGAGGTCACTACTTTTGGAATAAATTTTGCTGAATTAACTAAAAATCATAAATCAGTCGACAAGGATCTCATGTTTCAACATTGAATACAGCAATAGGCTCAATTGGAACTAATAATACTCACGGAAGTATAGCTGAGACCAGAAAAATCCTCGAATTCGCGATTCCCATTTTCCAAAAGACCTTCATTCACGCCACCAGTCTCACTCTCACCTGAAAGTGGTTCGACCTGTATCGATTCGATCACAAATAAATGGAGAGTAGACTGATGGAGAGTTGTTGACATTGCATGTGAAAATGGACGAGGTGATGATTGCACGAAAAAAAAATTCAAACCAATGACTGAGATGCACCTACCTTAGCTCCTTTTTTTATCCTTGCCTACCGATAGCATAAATCTAAAATTTTTGAAATGAAGGAGAAAAAGAAAAGAGAAGAGAAAAAAAAAAAAAAAAAAAAAAAAAAAAAAAAAAAAGTGGATGTTGACGATAGGAAATTCTTACACGTGCCACCGTGGCCAAAGTTAGCCACTTTTATATTGTAGCGATAGAAAAACGTAAAGCACTTAAAAGAGTAAATAAAGCTTTCTTTATTTTCAAAATTTTATCTAGTAATAAAGGAGTTAAGATTTGCTGTTCAATTGATTGTCCAACTAATTAATTATTAATATGTCATTAAAAATTAATATATTATCTCAAATTTATACTCATTAACTTTATCATTAACCAACTAAATTGATGACATGTTAATAGTTAATTAATTGGACGGCGAAATTCAACAAATCTCAACTAGTGACAAAGTAAAAATTGTTCAATCTCACTTGTCCGTTTTCTTCATTATTCACTGTAGTTTCTAGCACATTATGGGTGGGAATTCATTGAAAAGTTCAACTAATTGAAACCTCAATAATCTACTCCACACAACCTTTTCGATGGTAAGTAAGGCTGTCCAGTACAAGTTATCATTTTCTAAGAGCCTGTTTAGAAGTGATTTTAAGAATTGATTTTTTGACTGTTAAAAGAAAAGTGAGGTCTAACTGTGAGAGAAAAAATCAAATATGACAACTGAAATAGTGAAATAACGGTCAAAAAATCAATTCTTTAGGCCAAAAAATCACTCTCAAACAGGCTATAAATATATTTTGAAGAATAACTTTTCTGTCTTCTCCATCAAAAGGCATGAATGAACGTATGGCTAATAACTAAGACATGACGCGGTCTACATTAATTTAGATTCCAGAATGAGTATCGAGACAAACTTAACAAAATCATATTACTATACACGTCAATTATTTATCTCTAATTGAATGTATCCATCAATAAGTGTATACAATGCTATAACTTGGGGCGGAGCTAGAGATTTTCTTTAGTGTGGGCACAATTTTAGGTATCGACTACAGTGATTTTTTGGGTCAAAATTAGTTTATGAACGAAAAGAGCTTCACGTGATCAATGCAGAGTTCTGGAAAAAAATATCTCATGTTTCCCGTACTCCATACATGTTTCAAGGCAACGGCCTCGTCCCATTTTCCCAATTAGACGAGTAATTCATGTCCTATTCGAGATGGGACTCCACGAGTAACAAATTTAACCCCATAAGATAACATTGATTTAAGATTATTAATACAATTAATAGTTGATTACTCTTTTTTTATGTGTGATGAATTATTATCATGAAAATTATCACCTATCAATTTAATACCTTAATTTTAGGAAAGTCAAACTTAAAATTAGCATTTAAGTAAGTCACACATGCAATCTCTTTCTAATAATTTCACACTTTTTCTGCAAGCACACTTCTCCTACTAGTACACCTTTTATCTTAGTCCCTAGGGCACATCTCCAAGTGGTAAAGAAGGAGGATGGAGAAATCCAGCTTTGCTTAAAGCTGCCGCGTCAAGGGTTCGAATTCTGAAATATGGATTTGGCTCTTAGGTAAGTGCAAGTGTACAAGCAGCCTTCTACCATGTACCCTTGGAGGCATAACCTGCGATTTACCTCCCTCACGATACTCCAAGGCAGGGGCGGTGAGGAACCCTTAAGGTTGGGGTTCAACCTTTTATCTTCTTCTTTCTTCTCTTTTCTTCTTCTCTTCTCAATCCAATGTGAGTTTCCTACAAGAACATTTTTTTCTTGTTCTTTCTTCCCTTTTTCTTTTCTTTTTTGTCCAGTGTAGGCGGATTAGAGATTCCTGCGTCAAGCCCAAAATCCAATGTGAACACTAGCCTGCAATGGCCTCTATGTACCTCCAACCCTAGCTGTAACCATCGAAACAAAATGCACTCTAGGAAACTTGTAACACATTGAAAAATTACAGATTGAAATTGTCGTCATTATATTGATAGACTAGCAATGCAACAATGATCAATTTTTTATTTTTTTATTTTTAAAGTTATATTGCTGAAGAAATCATGAAAAAAATATATATGTTGGTAAATTAAATGGCTAATCCATTGATAAAAGGAAATAAATTTAAAGAACCATCAACCAAAATGCGCGTAAGAAAATAAATTAAATGGCTCTTCGGTAAGTGCAAGTGTACAAGTAGCTTTTTACCATGTACCCTTGGAGGCATAACCTGCGATTTACCTCCCTCACGATACTCCAGGACAGGGGCGGTGGGGAACCCTTAAGGTTGGGGTTCAACCTTATATCTTCTTCTTTCTTCTCTTTTCTTCTTCTCTTCTCAATCCAATGTGAGTTTCCTACAAGAGCATTTTTTTTTCTTGTTCTTTCTTCCCTTTTTCTTTTCTTTTTTGTCCAGTGTGGGCGGATTAGAGTTTCCTGCGTCAAGCCCAAAGTCCAATGTGAACACTAGCATGCAATGGCCTCTATGTAGCTCCAGCCCTAGCTGTAACCATCGAAACAAAATGCACTCTAGGAAACTTGTAACACATTGAAAAATTACAGATTGAAATTGTTGTCATTATATTGATAGACTAGCAATGCAACAATGATCAATTTTTTATTTTTTATTTTTAAAGTTATATTGCTGAAGAAATCATGAAAAAAAAATATATGTTGGTAAATTAAATGGCTAATCCATTGATAAAAGAAAATAAATTTAAAGAACCATCAACCAAAATGCTTGTAAGAAGAAAATGTTGTTTAGATGGTCCACTGGTATGCACTCGTTACTTTGAAAAAGTTGTGCACAATCAGCGCTTATTCACTATCTTTGGTCTGTATTGATCATTGACTCTCCATAAAGACACCACACGTGATGGTTGTATTCAGTGACGGAGCCAGCACCTGGTGAGGGGGCGGGGTCGCACGTGTTGGACTCCGTCGAAACTTTCAGTAAGCCGAGCATCGATTTTAGGGCGGAGCGACTGTGGAAGTTGAAACTATGGCAATGGAAGAAAGAAGAAACCGACGAAGATGATCGCAGATTTGGGCCTAAATTTTTTTTTAAAAATTTTGCCATTTTATGTTTGGGTTGGGTTAAAAAAAAAAAAAAAAAAAAAAAAAAAATAGAAAAAGGAAAAAGTTCCCAATGGCCCCAAATCCAATCCATGGTCTATGGATACATATGTATTTCCTCTAGCAAGTCCAATGTACCAGAATACCAATTACCAAACAAAGTGTGAAGCAGTACAAAGACGAGGAGAAGCAGTATGCATTGCAGCCGGTCATTCTCCATTTCTCCACCTCTCCTGGCTCGATTTGCGAAGTTGGTCGTCAATGTGACGCCCCGAACTTAAGCTTCGAGGGCCACGTACTTTACATAATAACTTTTGCCTTTGGTACATGTAAATATTCTTAAATAGAAATATTACATGTTAAAAACTTATTTTCAACTTGGTAAAATAATTCTTATAAAATTTGATGGCCGATAAAAGTGCACATCGACAAGGAATTATGCTTCACATATACGGCCTCGGCACTGTCAAGATTAGTTGGGGCAGTAAGTTTGACAATTTTTATAAAATTCATCCCAACTCCGTTTTCTATGAAATTTGTGGCATTAGAAAGATAATTTTAATTAGTTTTCTAGGTTAAAATATGAAAATTTTCCAAGATCATATGATATAGACGTTTTACTGAAAACAGTGAAGTATTACACAGGAAATCCAGATTGACCTTTGGACGTTAAAACCTTGATAACTCAGGCCATAGATATCCAAATTGAGTATTTCTTGCGACAATACTGAGAAAAC
>NC_036248.1:715999-716287 GCF_002742605.1 Olea europaea var. sylvestris
AAAGAAAACTTTCGGTACAAAACTTCGTTGTCCTTAATCCATCATCGCGTAAGCCAACTAACTTCCATCAATTCAAATGATCAGGGATATGAAAATTTAGCATAACATACTATGAGTATAAGAAATACTCAGTAAGATACCATGCTTGGATTTTTATATCATGATAATACTACCAAAGAAAGCAATCAAACCCATACTTCCATATTCCGACATGCCGGTGCCCTTCGGACTTGTCCTAAGGCATAAATAGATATCTAACTTTGTGGACTTGTCCACCATAATCATATT
>NC_036248.1:716437-717185 GCF_002742605.1 Olea europaea var. sylvestris
GTGGGTTGATTATAGGGTAATAAGTGGCTACAAAACCTAGATTTACAAAGGAAGTCTCTTATCTTTTCAACTAATATAATCTAACCCCTCCAACTTTCATTGTTTAACAAAGTGTACCCCAAATTTAAACTCGTACCCAAATTATATACTCAAAATTGTAGATTGTAACATAATTTAATCATTTGGTCAATTGAAGTTCTAACAAAATAATCCACTTCATTCAAATCCAAACTTGCCTTAAGTTTCGACTAACTAATAATCACTTCATGCATACACAACCTTTGACACTCCATGCCTACATTCATTAACTACCTCTAACATTAACCGCTACGAAGGTGTTGTCCCCTTTTACCGTATGGCCAAAAATAATATTGAAAGTTAAATTGCTATCCCAAAGAAATTTAAACGAGCATAAAATTTCGGAGTATTACATCCCTCCCCCCTTAAAAAAAATTTCGTCCTCTAAATTACCTTGAGCTTAGTTGAAAAGTTCTGGATACTTGGTCTTGATTTCTCCTTCTCTTTCCCAAGTCGATTCTTCGACATTATGATTCCTCCATTGGACTCTTACTAACGGAATTTCTTTTGTTCTTAATTGCTGGATTCTGCGATCCAATATCGATACTGATTTTTCCTCATATGTCATGTTTTGTTTGATATCCAATGGTTGATAACTAACCACATGACTTGGATTTGACACATATTGTCGAAGCATTGACACATGGAACACATCATGAATCGCTGACAA
>NC_036248.1:717682-721561 GCF_002742605.1 Olea europaea var. sylvestris
GAAAATCCCTCAATAAATCTTCTATAGTAACCATCCAATCCCAAGAAACTACGTATTTCACTAACATTGGTTGGTCTTACCCAATTATTTACTGCTTCCACTTTAGCTGGGTCTACTTCAATTCCTCGTGCTGTGATTACGTGCCCCTGAAAAACTATTTTATCCAACCAAAATTCACATTTCTTGAATTTGGCATAAAGCTTCTCTTTTCTTAGAGTTTCTAGGACAATCATAAGATGTTTCTCGTGTTCCTCCTTATTCCTCGAATAGATTAAAATATCATCAATGAAAACTATAACAAATTGGTCTAGGTATTCATGGAATATTCTATTCATTAGATCCATAAATACTGTCGGGGCATTAGTTAACCCAAAAGGCATCACCAGAAATTCATAATGACCATAACGTGTCCTAAAAACCGTCTTAGGGATATCATCTGACTTAATTTTCAATTGATGATATCCTGATCTTAGATCGATCTTTGAAAATACTGTAGCCCCTTTAAGCTGGTCAAACAAATCTTCTATTCATGGAAGTGGATATTTGTTTTTAATAGTGAGGCGATTCAATTCTCGATAGTCAATGCACAACCTCATTGTTCCATCCTTGTTTTTCACAAATAACACAGGTGCACCCCATGGTGATACACTTGGTCTAATGAAACCCTTATCAAGAAGCTCCTTCAACTGTACCTTCAGTTCTTGTAGTTCCAACGGTGCCATACGATATGGAGCCTTTGAAATGGGTGTTGCTCCTGGTACCAAATCAATGGTAAACTCTACTTGTCTATCTGGTGGTACACCTAGAAGGTCTTCTGGAAAAACATCTTTATAATGTCGAACTATTGGAACATCCTCAATTGACAACTTATCTTGTTTAATATCGGTCATCGCCACTAGAAATCTTTGATCTAATTCCTTTCTTGGCATCCTTTCAACCTGGGTTGTTGACACTACACCAGACGAGGTATTTACCTCAGTTCCCATGAAACGGAACTCTTCCTCGCCCGGTCTTTGAAAAACCACCATTCTCTCAGTACAATAAATAGTTGCATAGTTTTTAGACAACCAGTTCATGCCAAGGATAACATCAAAGTCTTTTATCATTAATGGAATTAGATCTATCGCTATACTTCTACCATCAGTTTCCATCCTAAGATCTCTAGCAATTTGATTAGCGACAAGTATCTTTCCAGATGGAAGAGATATTTCTAAAGTATACGGAAGAAATTCACATTCCACTTTAGACTTTGCAACAAAAGAAGAAGAAATGAACGAATGTGTAGCTCCAGAATCTATAAGTACAAATGCAGGAATATTGGAAACAGAGATGATACCTGCGACAAAATTAAGGTCTCGTTCAGCTTCTTGCCTGGATAAGGAGAAAACTCTTGCTTTTCCTTTCTTGTCCTCTCCAGCCTTCTGTGTTTGATTTTGAGGACATTCTTTAACGAAATGTCCTAATTTCCCACACTTGAAACAAACATTTTTACCCAATAGACATTCTCCTTTGTGAGGTCTATCGCACTTAGGACAACGCCTTTCACCACTAACCCCTGCTATATCTGTTCTTCCTTTCTTTGATACATTATTCCCTTTTCCTTTACCGGTATTCTGTCTCTCAAAATTCCACTTCCTCTTACCTGAAAAGTTTTGAACTTGGTAAGAATTTCCAACGTTTTGAGTTCTTTGGTAAGAAATAGTCTGGGCTCGCTTCAGGACTTCTCGATAAGTGCCCAACTCAAGAACTGACACTATGTCACGAATATAAGGTTGAAGTCCACGCTCAAATCTTCTAGCCCGTTTTTCCTCAGTATCCACTAAATGTGGGGCAAACCTTGATAATTCCTCAAATTTGCGTTCATATTCTACGAGGGTCATGTTTCCCTGCTGAAGCCTAAGGAACTCCATCTCCTTTTGATCTCTCACGGCTGCCGGGAAGAATTTTTCTTCTACGAGTTCCTTAAATCTTTTCCAAGTTATAGCCTGTTCTTCAGCAGGTGTTAATGACCTAGTAGTCATATCCCACCAATGGCTAGCCCCCTTCTTTAACGTAAATACTGAAAATGTTACCCTTTCAGCATCATCACATCTTATAAATTTAAAGATGCGTTCTAATTCTCGTAACCAATCCTCAACTGCTAAGGGATCTGTACTTCCCTCAAACGATGGAGGGTTCATTTTCCGAAACTGCTCTATCATTGCAGTTCGATCCCTCGAGTTAGGTACTATTTGAGGTTGAATAATTGGTTGGTTAGGTTCCTGATGATCAACTGGTATTTGTTGATTTAAGGTTCGTTGCCCAGTCAAAGGTGGTGTCTGTTGCTGTTGTCCCAACTCTCGCATTACAGCAAGTAGTTCTCGTGCAAAGTTTGCAACATTAACTTCACCACTACTAGCAATGCCGTGGTTGCGCTTTGGAGGCATTTCCTTTGAAAAAAAAATATTCATCCAGTTAAAATTTACTTCAGATCGTAATACTAACTTTAGAAAAAATTCAAAGGCCAAAGCAACTTTCCTTCATATATATACATTATTATTTTTCACAAACAAAAACCATGCTAAGGTATGGTACATATATTCAAAAGCAGAGGTACATATTACATCCTATTCTATTCCAAAAACAAAGACAGCTAGGTAAGATGATATCTAATCCTCTATTTCTTCTGGATCCTCATCGGGGTCTTCCTCTGGGTCTTCTTCTTCTTCTTGGTCTTTTTCTATCGTGCTTTGCTCCGAACCATATGGTAATGGTACGGGAAAACTTTCCTCTAAAACTCTCGAAAAGCACCTAGCCAATGGTCCCTTGACTAGCCTAGAATTTGTAGCTCGTAAACTGGTATTCGGAGATAAAATTATAGGCTTTTTAAAGTTTCGTTGTAACTCACGGCTAGTCCCATAACTTTCTCGAAGCAAATAGGTAAGATCCTCATATGAAAGGTCATCATCAGACCATGACACGATCTCTTTTATGACTGTGGCCCAAGGTTCTAGAACAGTTTCATATAGCCTCAGTATCTTCACCTTATTGCTTAGGCTATGGTGTATTTCCCATAACATCTCAATAATACAATCTAACAGATCCAAATGTTGTTTGAGGCTATGAAGCGGATGCATACGGTAACTATAGTAAAATATCAATAATATGTCCCGCTTCTTTGCAAAACCACAAGCTTCTGTCCTCGTGGGGGTTCTTATCAGTCGTGCCATAACTAGGACAAACATGGATTATGTTACTCTACAAGGTTCTCATAAATGTCTTGATATAAGTGTTCATGACTTCACAATATCAATCATAACTTGATTAAAATATTCCCATATCCAGCCATAGATATAACAATTCGTTACATAAGAAAACTCATGAATTTAAAAATAAATTTTACCTCGATCGTTGTTTGAAAGTCAGTTGCTAGCTTGCTCGATGATGAAGGACAATAACTTTCTCTTTAAAAAGTCTACAGAAAAGTAAACCTTGCTCTGATACCACAACTGTGACGCCCCGAACTTAAGCTTCGAGGGCCACGTACTTTACATAATAACTTTTGCCTTTGGTACATGTAAATATTCTTAAATAGAAATATTACATGTTAAAAACTTATTTTCAACTTGGTAAAATAATTCTTATAAAATTTGATGGCCGATAAAAAGTGCACACCGACAAGGAATTATGCTTCACATATACGGCCTCGGCACTGTCAAGATTAGTTGGGGCAGTAAGTTTGACAATTTTTATAAAATTCATCCCAACTCCGTTTTCTATGAAATTTGTGGCATTAGAAAGATAATGTTAATTAGTTTTCTAGGTTAAAATATGAAAATTTTCCAAGATCATATGATATAGACGTTTTACTGAAAACAGTGAAGTATTACACAGGAAATC
>NC_036248.1:721705-721993 GCF_002742605.1 Olea europaea var. sylvestris
TCGTTTTGAAATTGACTCCAGAAACTGTCCCGTTTCTGCCTTTTGTCTCTTGTAAGGAAAATAAACTACAAAAATGTCTCTTATCACAACATAAAAGATATAATTACAAAATTTACTATTAATACCATAATAAATCATGCCATGTTCATATTTTTACATAATACCATAAGGAAAATAGATGGAAAAACTGTCATCGAACAAAACACACAAAAGAAAACTTTCGGTACAAAACTTCGTTGTCCTTAATCCATCATCGCGTAAGCCAACTAACTTCCATCAATTCAAATG
>NC_036248.1:722112-758399 GCF_002742605.1 Olea europaea var. sylvestris
ATGTATTTATACTTATATAAAGATAAGGATAAAAGCTTGATATTATTTTTTTTTTCTTTCCTTTTCTCTTCCATCGCCTCACCCCTTTCTCCCCCCCCCCCATTTTTTTCTTACTTGTACACATGTTTAATCTATGATCCAAATGTATGGTGGTGATGGATAACAAGTGGGGTTGATTATAGGTAATTAGTAGCCTAAAAACCTATATTTGCAAAGAAAATCTCTAATCTTCCAACTAATATAATCCAACCCTCTATCTTTCATTATTAGCAAATATATCCCAAATCTAAACTTATATCCAACTTACATATCCAAAAATTGTAGATCGTAAATTAATTTAATCATTTGGTCAATTGAAGTCCTAACAAAATAATCGACCACATTCAATTTCAAACTTGACTTAAGTTTCGACTAACTAATAATCACTTCATGTATACGCAACATTTAACACCTCATGCTTGTAGTCATTAGCTATCTCTAACATTAACCACTACAAAAGTGGTGTCCCCTTTTCTTATGGCCAAAAAAATAGTATTTAAAGTTAAATCGCCATCTTAAAGAAATTTAAATCAGCATAAAATTTCGGAGTATTACAGTCAATGACAGACCTCCTGTGGCTTTGACTTTGTGAATTGTGGTGAGCGTCTTTTTCCTTCTCCACTGTTGTTCTCGTTTTTTTTTTTTTTTTTTTTGTTTTTTTTTTTTTTTTTTTTTTTTTTTTTGTGACAAAGAAATGAGAATTATGAATTTGTGATTTATGTTGAATAATTTATGTTATATGAGCTATGAGTTATAATTTATCATTTATGAGTATTGATTTGTGATTTGGGAATTTAAGTTTAGGAAATTACCATAGTGAATATGCATGCATGTGTGTGTGTTTTATAATTCCATTTGTATTTTTGTTGTAGTTATATTCATATCTTGTATTGTTAATTTTATAAGATAAAAATGGGACGTTGTCAAGTTGCATATTTAGTTCTCGACCAATTGCCTTAAAAGCAAGTGGATTTTTAACCTTTCCATGCTATCCTGTTTGGTCTGGATAAGAAAGCTTCCTCTAATCGATTCAAGGTGATAGTTAGAATTTTGCTGGAAATTTTGTATTATTTGGTGAATGGAAAATTAAGCCAAATTTTAAATAACTTAAATACATGATTTATTGAAAAAGTGCATAGAATATTATGAAATATTCTAAAAATTATTTGACTGAAAATGTGTCTTTCTATATGAAAGATTATGACTTTTGACATTATCATTTTTCAAGAGACGTGTTTCTTTTAATATAGAGACTAATTCCAATAGTTGTGTCTCTTCCATAGGTTATATCTTTTGAGACAAATCTTTTCAACACCTATATATTGACCCCATATGTTTGAATTTATTTATTCAGAAATTTCATTCCATTCCATATTTTACACTTTGCTATGCAAAAACACTTTGTAGAAGTGATTATCTTTTACATCAAAATCACGGTTATGGTAGAGAGGGAATTTCGTTCGAATTCGCTAGTCGAAGTCATTTGGAATGCTCCTATGACTTGACGTGATCGTTGTATCTTGGAAGATGATTGTTGGAAAACCTTAGCACTGATGCAGAACAAATTCATCTTAAGGAAAGAGTTATACTCATCTCGGCTAATAGCATCACTTACATCTAATTTTTTCTTATTTCTGATTTCATTTCTTCATACTTGATTTCAAAAAATAATTAATTTTATTTATATGGTTTATGCAAGATTCGATATGAAGAATCGCATGTTTTAATTCAAGAATGAAAATGGTCAGATTTGATAATCATTGGTTAGTTTCTCAAACTCCATTTCGGTAAGTCGAAACCTTGTTTCAATTTCGTGAACGTGTAAGTTACGTTTTGTAAATATAATATACACATTTGAATCGGTGTATTCCCCAACAATCTTAAGATGAATTTTGTTTTCGTGCATTTATATTTTTCATTATTCTGTTTGCACGAACAAAATATTAAATGGATTGGATGATAAAATTTGATTGTATAAACTCGACACTAATTTAGGTTTTATGCTCGGTGGGGTTCTGTGGAACTCTTAAAAAAATAAAAATAATAATAATAATAAAATAAAAAATTAATGCATACATGAGAAACTATTATGTTATTAAATGAATTGTATCTTAAGTGTCCATGCCATCCATTTGTTTAGTATATGATGAAAGTGAAGTATTATATATTGCACATGGTTGCAATTGTTAATCAATACATATAGTTGTCAATACGTGTCTTTCCATAAATTAGTCAAGGACCATGAAGTTGGTTTATTTTGAAAAAGTGCATGTAGTTTTCTAAGAGGTGTGTCCTTTTGTAAGAGGCATACCCATTGGAGAATCGCATGTTTTAATTCAAGAATGGAAATGATCAGATTTGATAATCATTGATTAGTTTCTCAAACTCCATTTCAGTAAGTCGAAACCTTGTTTCAATTTCGTGAACGTGTAAGTTACGTTTTGTGAATATAATATGCACATTTCAATCGGTGTATTCCCCAACAAATCCATAAGAGATCCAATGTGGATGTTTCAAATCGAACACAAACAATTGTCCCTGAGGTATGAGTTCAATTTTGGAGAGATTGAACCATAACTTTAGGTAGCCCAATCTGAAATTGACGATTCAGAAGTTAGTAGGGGACTCTGGTTTTTGTAATTTGTGCTTAATCGAAACGTATCGCAAAATCTAATGTTGTGTTGATTCTACTATCCACGAAGCTTGATGAAAACGATGTTCTTTTGATGGATTCAATCTGGATCATTAGTTGATTTTTCTATTTTCTTTTGGACAGTCTAGAAGCGTCTCTTCCCCTTCCTTTCCTTTATATTCCAAATTTTCCCATTTTCCTTCACTTTTACTCTCCTACTTTTCCTAGTATTTTATCTTTTCTGAAGATCCTTGCCTACGTCAATTTTTTTGTTCTTCTCCAAGTCATCTACCAGAGTCCCTTTCAAGTAATTCCTCTTTCTTTTCACCTCATCTCGTCCTCCCTTCTTTCTTCTACAAGATTTCTTCAATTTGAGTTTGTAACAAGAATGATACCAATGGTGTTACTCCTTCAAACTATTATAAATAATTAACTATCAAACTTCAAATAAACTATGAAACTTTATGAAAACTCAATTAATTTAAAACACGAGGATTTTGAATCCTCCTACAACACTTTTTAATTTTATAAGATAAAATTGAGACGTTTTCACGTTATTACAATCGTTGACAATCAACGATCAACGGTCAACCGTGCTAACTTACCTCCAATCCTGAATTTGCTGCTGATTGTATTAAATCATTTTGTCACAAAGTGGGTTGCTCATCTCTATGCTTTACATAACCCACAGTAAAGTGTGTCTAGCGAAATTGTGACGCTTTAAAATTGTAACAAAATGTCAAAATTACAATAACACAATTAATAACGCAACAAAGTCATGACCACTTTGTTGAATTTAAACACCCAATATAGGATTTTATTCATGAAGTAAACTGACAATTTTATTTGCACACCAAAATTACTAACCAGTTATAATATTATTTAACAACTTATTCTCTCTCTTCCACTCACAACTTACGCCACCTTATATAGCTACTTGTACAAAATCAGTTGACAAAATTCGTTTACAAAACAAGATCTACACCAATCATTCTAAAATGACTTTTTTTTTTAAAAAAAAATTAATTTGAAATCAAAGGCCAAAACTATGCCAACACTTGTTTTGTCAACCATTTTTTTCAACTTGTTTTGCACAACTAGATTAATTGTATGTATATATATCCCGCCTCTCTCACACTTTCTGCACACGCACTTCATACAACATACACACACATATATAGGCAATATACAGCTGTGACTTCTTCTACATAATTCCATAATGTCGGTGATGGTGGCTGTCTTCTACTTCTACAGAATTCTTCCATAAAATCACACTAATGCTTCCAGATTTGAAGAACCCACATAAATCTGAAATCTTCCTTCTAAGTCCGTCGTTATAGAAAATATGTGGAAAGACGGTGCTGATTTCGTCACACTTTGTATGTGAACACATTACTTTAGCCTTTGCTTGTTTTGTTGAGAAATCAATTTGCACAACCTCACTGGTGTGCAGTGCGCAGGAGAGGTTTCGAACTAGCATTGGGCCAATTCTATGGGCTATAATTGTTTCTAAATCATTGCTTCAAAAAAATATGAAAACTGATAGGTAAACTAATTAATTTTTTGCATTCATTAGATTGCTTGTTGGTCACTAATTATTATTATGCAATATTTCAAGCCATCCCCGCTCTTAGTGCACAATACAAAATATTATTTTATGCTCTAATTATTGTCTTACACTTATCTTAATCTTATTTTATCAATAGAAAATTGGTGCAGTATTAAAAAATTTTCCAAGCCAATTATTCTTTATTGTACATGATCTGTGTACGTGCGAGTATGCACTATATAAGTTGACTTAATTATTGTTACACCCCTAATTGAACCACTTCGGAAAGTCCACCACCACATCAGGCAAGGCGTGGAACGCTCATCCGAAGTGGTTCCCCTAAGTGGTTCTGATGTGACTTCACCAATAGAGATGACCTGCTATCACACTACGAGGCATAGATAATTCTGCAGGACTGACCGAGGCGCCCTAACCCCCTGAATCCGAGGCGAAATGAATCCAGTGGTCCTTGGCTTGAGGATCCGCCGCCGATTTCAGAATAAGATATTTTCTGCCCCCAAGGTTTAAAGTGATTTGACGTCTCCATGAGGTTAGTTGATGTGACCTATCAACTTTAACTCGGGAGAAGTAACTATCTGCCCACTCTACAGATACGGCTGATTGACGCCTATGAGCAGACGCCTCATACCGTTCAGATATATACGCGTGTCTCACATCCAACGGCTCTCCTCACCTATAAATACCCAAAACTTGGCAAGAGACAAAGGTAATAAAACTCTTTCTATTTAGCACTTTATAGCAAGTGAACATATATTCTCCTCTCCACTATTTTGCACAACCTTGGTACTGTTCCGATCACCTGAGCCTAACTCGACCGTCGGAGTGTATACGGCCATCGCCACCCCCGCTGGTCCTGACCGTGTGCATCTGACCGTGTGTTGATTGTACGCAGGGAGGAATACATGGAGTGGCTATCGGTTGGCCACGTGGAGGATCCAATTTTCGAGATCAACAGATTGGCGCCGTCTGTGGGAAGACTTCCCTTTTAAAGTTCTACATTCTCCACCGGAGAAAACACCGAAAAACTAGCGACTTACCCTGAAAAGAGCACATTCTTGAAAAAGAATAAAGTCGAGTTATATCCCGAATTCTTATCACCCTTGAAAATTGAGATAAAATGAGTTCCAGCCATGAAGACGACAATCTCATAAGAGAGGCCTCTAAAGAAGAGGTGCTCCATAACAACGTCACTCACCAGAGACCCCATCACCGGCGTTGTCGAGGTACAAGAACAGCAATGCTCATTGAAGGGATGGCTCAAATAGCGGCGGGCATGAGAGACCTCGCAGCTCAGAACATGGCGATGCGTGAACTTCTCATGCAAGCCCAAGGTCATCAGGGCTATCAAATGCCCCAAGGATCTTACACAGTGCAGAAACCCCCTGTATCTCGTTCCCAAGGCTGTATGAGCCAGTGGAACGACAGCTGGGGGACAATTTTCCTCAAGAATATGAGGAACAAAGGTCAGTAAGCGTCTTCGACCGAATAGGGCAAGACCCTAGTAATAGGGCTTGCTCTGTGCGAAGATCAGTTCGGCAAGCCCAAGAAAAAGAACAGGTGCCTCCTCCTAGAAATAGGAGGGATAGAATGAACCTAGTCGACTGGGGAAGCCGAGGAGAAGCACCTCAACCTCCCCAAGATATTCTAGATGATGAAGGGTCAGATGGGCTCTGTTGATCTTATGAAATCGATGACGATGATGATAACCTCCCTTTTTCAAGGGAGATCCGAAGCTTCCCAATGCCGACAAACTTCATGCCCCCTAAGATCCCCAAGTATAAAGGAAAGGGGGACCCGGAGAAGCATCTCACCAAGTACACGACACAGATGAACCTCAGGGGAGCCTCGCCTACTTTTAAATACAGAGCCTTCCACTTAACCCTGGGCGGAGCTGCCAAAGTGTGGTCTAGTAGACTTCTTCCCCTGAGCATTAGGAGTTGGCTAGATTTGAAGAAGGCATTCTTAAACCAATACCTCTCACACAGGGAAGGAGAGGCCCCAGTGTAGCACCTGCAAGATATGAGGCAGGCCCCTGGAGAGATGCTGAAAAACTATCCCGCCAGGTATATAGACGAAATCACATACTGCAAATAGGTTACTGACAGAGAAGCCCTTTTAGCTCTGAAAGGCGACCTCAACATGAACACTTTGTTCTGGAGAGACGTGTGCAGCAAGAATCCTGCCACCTATGACGAACTGGTGGAAATGATGAGAGTAGAAATCGTTAGTGAGGAAATGATTGATCACCGAATTCGTGCTGCGCAAGGACTCCCTCCACCTCAGAGGCAGGTAGGTCGAGGACCTGTAGCGCATCTTGTCACTCAGCAATGGACTCAAGCAGGTCACACAATAGCTCCCAGCTCCGAACAGGCACTAGCTTCCACCACATTGAATGCAGTCCCGGTATTAGCATACGAGAATGCTCCTGGCGAAGCAGGACCATCCGGAAGACCTAATAAGAAGAAGAAAAAGTGATCAAACAGGCCCTTGGAAGGGGTAAGATTCTGCACTTTCCATTAACTTTATGGGCATGACACTAGTGAATGTCGATGCGCTAATCGATGTCCACATCGAGGCGACCCACCTCCTTCCAGCAAGAGCGAATATCCTCGCAGATCCACCTCCCCAAATAGGGGAGAGAGAGGGCATAGAGAGCAATCACCCCGGAGAAGAGAATCAAGAGACCGAGGACAGTCTAGACAGAGAGATCAGGCCCCATTCTCTGGGAGCCAAGTCATCAGGAGATCAACATAATCATTGGGAGACCTCACATCAGTGGCAACACCAGGAATGCCCAAAGGAATTACACAAGGGAAGCAAAGGACCCGCCAATGATTACCTACATTGTCAACGAGTCATAGGTGGCCAATAAGATAGCCCCCAATCACTTTCTCCCAGGAAGATGCAGAAGGAGTTCACTACCCCCATTGTGACGCATGGGTTGTAAGGGTCGTAGTGGTTAGAAACGGACTCAAACGCATGCTCGTCGACAATGGAAGTTCGGTGAACATACTGTTCGGATCCACCTTTGACAAAATGTAAATTGAACATGGGTTGATCCCCATGACCGACCCACTATTCGGATTTACTGGAGACAGCATCGTCCCATGAGGGCGGATCACTCTGCCCGTCGAAATGGGTTTAGCACCCCTATTGGCCCAACATTTCATGGAATTCTTAGTCGTAGACCACAGGTCGGCATATCATGGAGTATTGGGCAGACCCGCTTTAAAAGATCTTTGGGCCATCACATCCATCCACTACTTGTGTATGAAATTTCCAACTGAACATGGGATTGCTACAGTCCGAGGCGACTAGATGGGCTCCAGGGCATGTTACTTGAACTCTTCGAGAAAATTGGAGCCTCGAACTGTTAACGTAATCATAACTGAAGTTGCCAATGAAGCCAGTATGGACGTGGAAATGCTCGACGCCCCTGAATAAGGGCATACCTCTTAATTGGAGGAAGACGTCAACATGGAAGAGGCCCCTGAACAAGGACACCCTCTTGATGAGTTAGATCCCCGGATAATTGACTCTAAACCAAATGTAACCTCAATGGAAGAACTAGAAACTTTCTCCGCCAACCTAGAGGACCCTAGTCAGGTCCTAAGAATAGGGAAGGCACTACCCCCTGAAGCGAAAGAGGAGATGGTAAGCTTTCTCAAAAGGAACTTGGATGTCTTCGCTTGGAAGTATGAGGACATGGTGGGGATAGATCCAAGGATCAAATGCCACCATCTTAACATCAACTCCTCCTGTGCCTCTCATCGATAGAAAAGACATGCCCTCAATCCAGAAAGGTACAAGGCTCTCAAAGATGAAATAGGCATGCTTAGCCACAGTGGTTTCATAAGTGAAGACATCTACCCGAAGTGGATATCCAACTCGGTCCTGGTGAAAAAGCCCAGCGGGAAGTGGAAGGTGTGCATAGGCTTCACCAACTTGAATAAGGCGTGCCCTAAAGAAAGCTTCCCACTTCCAATAGACCAACTTGTGGATTCCACTGCTGGACATGAACTGTTGAGCTTCATGAATGCATATTCAGGGTACAATCAGATACCCATGTTTCGACCAGACAAGGAAGCTACGTCATTCATCACAAACAGAGGACTCTACGGCTATAAAGTCATGCCCTTCTAATTGAAAAATGCCGGAGCCACATATCAAAGACTGGTCAACATGATGTTCGCCGAACTCATTGGCAGAACTATGGAGGTCTACGTGGACGACATGCTAGTCAAAAGCCTCTAGGCAAGCGAACACGTAAGTCACCTCGACCAAACATTTTAAATACTTAGAAAATATACGATGAAGTTGAATCCCCTCAAGTGCACCTTTGGAGTGGCTTCGAGTCAGTTCTTGGGGTATATTGTTAACCAAAGAGGAATTGAAGCCAATCCAGTAAAGATAACGGCCTTGCTGGAAATGAGATCACCTAAGAAACTGAAGGAGGTCCAAAGCTTCAATGGTCAAATAGCCGCACTCAGTCGCTTCATCTCCAGGGCCACTGATAAGAGCTTACCCTTCTTCAAGGTGCTTAAGTAAGGAAATAAGTTTCAATGGACTTCTGAGTGCGAAGAAGCCTTCCAGGCGCTGAAAAAGCACCTTGAAGAGGCACCCCCTTTTGTCAAAATCTCGACCAGAAGAGTCTCTACTGCTGTATTTGGCAGTATTGGACGTGGCGGTCAGCGCTGTTCTAGTCAGAGAAGAAAATGAATGACAGTTGCTAGTGTATTACATCAGCAAAGCACTCCTCCCAGCTGAAACACGATACCCGAACATGGAAAAATTGGCACTTGCTCTCATCACAGCCTCAAGGAAACTGAGGCCATACTTCCAAGCCCACTCTATTGACGTTCTCACCAACTTCCCATTGAAGCAGGTGCTGCAGAGAACAAACGCATCAAGACGCCTACTAAAATGGGAATTGAGCTCAGCGAGTTCGACATATTGTTTCAACCTCGACATGCCATAAAGGGTTAGGCTCTTGCAGATTTTGTGATTGAGTTTGCCAAAGCCCCGAAAATGGAGGCAATAATGAAACCAGCTGAACCCCCAACCTGGAAACTGTTCGTAGATGGATCCTCAGGAGAGGCAGGCTCCAGGGCAGGAATAGTCTTGGAAAGCCCAGAAGGTCACAAGCTAAATTACGCAGTAAGGTTCGACTTCAAAGCCTCGAACAACGCTGCTGAATACGAAGCCCTTCTAGCAGGCCTTAGACTGGCAAGAGAGATGCAAGTCAGAAGGTTCATGGCCAGCAGCGATTCTCAGCTGATAGTGAATCAGGTCAGTGGAAGCTTTGCGGCCAAAGATAGCGGCATGGTCGCATACTTGAAATTGGTTCTAGACCTAGTTCCCTAGTTTGCAAGGTTCGAACTGATTCAAGTCCCACGCCTAGAGAACACACACGCAGACGCCCTCTCACAATTGGTCAGCAGCAAGAATTCTGAGTTATTAAAAGTTGTCCCAATTGAACACTTGGCGAAGCCCTCCATTTTCGGAGGAGAAGAGGTACTTTGGATAGAAGGCACCCTATTATGGATGCAGCCCATCATCACCTATCTAAAGGATCAGACACTACCTACTTCCAGAAGTGAGGCAAGGAAGTTGAGGAGAAAGGCTACGCACTTCGTCTTGAAAGAGGATGTGCTCTACAAAAGAGGCTTCGCCTCACCACTTCTCAGATGTGTCGGAGGCGAAGAAGCCACATATATACTTAGCGAAATCCATGAGGGAATCTACGAAAATTACTCTGGAGGAGCGGCCCTGGTACACAAGATTATCCGTCAAGGCTACTTTTGGCCAACCCTGAAAGTGGGTGCTTGCCAATTTGTCTAGAAATGTGACAAGTGCCAGCGCTTCTCGAATATTCAAAGGCAGCCTTCTCATAACCTCTCTATGGTAACCAGCCCCTGGCCATTCGCCAAGTGGGACATCGACTTCATTGGTCCACTCCCTAAAGGAAGAGGAAGCGGAACCTTCGCCATTGACTACTTCACCAAGTAGATCGAGGCTGAACTTCTTGCGAAGATTACCGAGGTAAATACTACAAAATTCATCTGGAAGAATATCATTTGCAGGTTTGGTATTCCCCACTCCTTAGTGTCCAACAATGGGAGACAGTTCGACAATAGGAAAATGCGAGAATTGTGCGACGAACTAGGGATAAAAAAGGATTTCTCAACGCCTCATCACCCGTAAGCAAATGGACAAGTTGAGGTAGTATACAAAACCATCAAGCATACCCTGAAAAGGAAGCTTGACACATCAAATGGGTCTTGGGTCAATGAACTTCCCCACATCCTTTGGGCAATCCGAACCACAAGTTGAACTGCAACTGGGGAAACACCATTCTCAATGACCTATGGGGCTGAGGCCATGAGCTCGGTTGAGGTCGAGGTCCCATCACACCGTTGAATACACTACAATGAGATCAGTAACGACGAGGCCCGGGTGAACGAACTCCACCTCCTTGAAGAAAGGAGGGATACCTTCCAGGTGAATTTGGCAATGTATCATAGGAAGATGACCCACTATTATAATTCCAAGGTCAGAAATCGAACTCTTCACCTGGGAGACCTCGTCCTCTGGAGGGTCTTCCAATCATCAAAGCTAACTGGGTCAAGAGTGCTTGGACTGAAATGGGAGGGTCATTATCGCATCCGCAGGGAATCCCGACCTGACACTTTCGAAATTGAAGACATGGCAGGGAAAGCACTATCTCATCAATGGAACATCGAACACTTAAGGAAATATTATCAGTGATGAGTTTTTGTTCCGATCCGATCTCAATGTTGTCTGATAAGTGTGTGTCCCGATCCGATCTCATTTGTAATTTTCCTATCTTAGCGCTGGAAATGCCTTGGTAATGGATAATGTAACTTTTTTAAGTATTGATGCTTTAGTTCTTTGTCACATTGGTTATCAAATTGTTACCTCAGTCCCTCAGTATTATTACTTAAGTGATCCGGTCTTCTGATTATTGTTAAGAGACGCTTGGTGATTACTTAAGTGGCCTAATCTTCTGATTGTTGTTAAGGGGCACTTAGTCTTGAAAGTTTGTCATTCATATATGCGTAAACAGATCAATACGGTAAGAAAGTAGAAGTAATAACACTTGGTAAAAATTGTTTTTTCATTTCATTCACTTCAAATTTACAAGAGGCCAAAGCCATTACAAAATAAGCCCTACTCTATGGGAGGCTCCTCCCCGCCAGCCTCGGGAGCTGCTGGAGTGTCCTCTGCAAGCCTATTAAGCCGGCCTCCAGTAGGTCCCCCCGAATTCTGCCTCTAAAGAGGAGATGTCCAAAGTAGGGTGGACCTCTTTCAGCCGACCCAATATGCCTTGGGCACTCCAGGAGGCCCAAAAATTTACAAAGTCGTCGTACAGTGGATGTTCCTAGAAGTGGTCAATGAAATTTTGAACAGCCACTTCCCTTGCAGACTTCAATTCCTCCTTCAAGGAGACAATTTCCTCAGACTAGGCCTCCGTCCTCTGCCTCAGCTCAGCTTTCTCTTTATTGGAGGCCTCTAGAACTTCTGTGGCGAGCCGGTGGTGCTCATTTGCATGATCCACTCTTCGGGTCATGGCAACCACCTGGCACTCTATTTCATAGAGCTCCTTCTTCAGCCACTCTATGTCTCCTGCAGCAGCCGCCAGCTGGGCCTCAGCCTTTGTCCTCCTTTTCTCTTCCTCCGCAGCCTTAGCCTGGGCCTCCCTCACCTTGTCCCCATATTGCATCGCCTCCTCAAGGTGCTTGGCAAGGTCCTCCCTCTTGGTGTTAAGGTCCTTCACCAAGCCCTCGAGCTGGATGCTGGTGCTCAGAGTCCGGGCCACACAGGCACTATTGGCCGCCACCAAGTCCTCAGCTGTGCAAGAGGCAATGTGGTCCCTCCATTCTTCAGTCCAATACTTATTGTGGACCACTGCCACTGCAGCCGTTTCTGGGTGAAGAGCCTCAAGCTCTTTTTTAACTGGCTCTTCGGAGTTCGAGCCCAAGAAGTCTACCTCCTTTGAGGGATGGGCTCTTTTCTTCTTAGGCTACCCCTGCATCTGGGCGAGAGGGACGGTAGCAACTGGCGCCTTGGTCGGGGTAGGGAAAGCCTTTGATGGCACGGACGTTCTCTCTGGAATGGCCACCCCGGTAGGAATTGTGGTTTGCCTCAGAATGGGGGGTGGCCTCACCATCGTTGGTTGCTTCAAAGGGGCAGTAGGTTTCTTGCCCTTCAGAAGCAAGTTCGTCAGAGGACAGCTCGCATCGAGGAAGAGTGCCTTCAAAAAATGAATACGATTGTTATCTATAATCCAAATCGAAGAGAAACAAAAAGAAATACAGCTACAATACTACAATACTCACTAAGTGTCAACTACTTCATGAGGACCGTAAGAGGTGCCAGGGGGTCCCCCTCCATCGTGTCCCATCTCCCGGCAGCCCAGCACCACGAGCCCTTCCACTTCTTGATGGAACTCGACAGATCGAGCACGAATGGAGTATGGGAACCCCAAGAGGTTAGGTAATACAAGCCCCTGGTTTTATCCCTCCCCCCGCCCCCGGCTGTTACTTTTGGAATATAGAGGGTCTGAAAAAAAGAGAAGGGCATCTCCACTTCTAGTGACGCCTCTTTCCATAACATCCAGGAGCCCACCATCTGGCTCCAGGAGTTTGAATTCAGTTGGGTCGGTGCTAAGTCGTAAGACCTAAGCACCATCCGGAAAAATGGGTGAATTGGAAGTCTAAGGCCAGCCCTAAAAATCGCCTCACTTATCGCCACACACCCTGGCCTATGGTAGCAGGCCCTCTCGTCAAGCTCGGGGAGGATCAGGTCTATTCTATCTGGTATCCTGTATTCAGTCCTAAGTCTTTTTAGCTCGGCCTCCTTCAGTTTGGAGGGGTAATCTGACGCCTCCCTCCCAATGCACAGAGGTATCTACTGGGCTATCCGGCCTCTTCCAAATATTCTCCCCCCCCCCAAGTATCGCCTCGGCTACTTTGGAGGAGGTCACTACAATGGGCTCGTCCATCCGTACTAACTCCAGCCCCCTCCCCGAACTAGCACTACCCTCGGAAGCCATTTTCAGAAAGGAAATATCTCAAAATAGTTACTAAAACTTACAAGTTTGAGTGTTTCCTAGCCGAAAATGGTCAAAAAGTGGTGTTTGATCACCGAAAAATCAAAGTTCTCGCCAGAAACGCTTGAAGAACGCCAAAAATCGCAAAGAGATTTGAGAGTAATGGGATTTTCTATTTTTGCAAGAGTGAAAACTCCAAAAAATGCTCAAGTCCGTCTTTTATAGAGCGCTCCAACTAATCCCCACCGTTGAATTCCAATGCAAAATCTAGGTCGTCCGTCGCATCATCAATCTAGGCCGTTGAAATGAAAACTCTAGATCTGATTTATGCCTAAGATTTTGCCGTGACCCTCACGCTCGCATATAACGCGTCGCCTTGGTCACCACCAGCCGTCAACAATAAGTAGCCGCAGCAGCCTTTTAGAGAATGGGCGCTGCACCCAACTGTCACCTTGGAAATATGCAACAACTGTCAAATCACTTAACATCATATACACCCGCCTCGGAATGATCTCCTCGCTCAACTTTACAAAGCTTAGGCGCATCTGACGCGAAGTCCCCTGTGGGTCATTGCCCAACTGTCACCTTGGAAATACGCAACAACTATCAAATCACTTAACATCATATACACCCGCCTCGGAATGATCTCCTTACTCAACTTTACAAAGCTTAGGCGCACCTGACGCGAAGTCCCCTGTGGGTCATCGCCTCGGTAGTTGCGTTCCCTCCTAAGCTTTGCAAAGTTTTAGCCATCTTCCAACGCGTCGTCCCCTGTAGGTCAGTGCACCATTGGCAGATGAGCTCCTCACTCAACTTTACAAAGCTTAGGCGCACCTGACACGGAGCCCTCTGTGGGTCATCGCCTCGGTAGCTACGTTCCCTCCTAAGCTTTACAAAGTTTTAGCCATCTCCCGACGCGTCGTCCCCTATGGGTCAGCGCACCGGTGGCAGATGAGCTCCTCACTCAACTTTGCAATGTTTAGGCGCACCTGACGCAGAGTCCCCTGTAGGTCATCGCCTCAGTAGCTGCGTTCCCTCCTAAGCTTTACAAAGTTTTGGCCATCTCCCAACGCGTCGTCCCCTGTGGGTTAGTGCATCAGTGGCAGATGAGCTCCTCACTCAATTTTACAAAGTTTAGGTGCACCTGACGCGAAGTCTCCTGTTGGTCATTGCCTCGGTAGCTATGTTCCCTCCTAAGCTTTACAAAGTTTTGGCCATCTCCCAACTCGTCGTCCCCTGTGGGTCAGCGCACCAGTGGCAGATGAGCTCCTCACTCAACTTTACAAAACTTAAGTGCACCTGACGCGGAGTCCCCTATTGGTCATCGCCTCGGCCGCTGCGTTAACCATCTCCCCCACACATCGTCTAGCTCGTTAGCACCTCGACCTCACATAAATTTTCTCCCTCACACAGTGGCGAAGATTTTGCATCTGCCTATGATCAACGTTCGGTGAACCCAGAAAATCGACCCTCAAGTTCTGACAAGTCACGATCCCCAACCCGAGGCGCACATACCCGATCGGGAAGACAAGTCCACCCATGATATAAATATTCATACATGGACTTGGGGGACCACTGTTACGCCCCTAACTGAACCACTTCAAAAAGTCCACCACCACATCAGGTGAGGCGTGGAACGCTCATCCGAAGTGGTTTCCCTAAGTGGTTCCGATGTGACTTCACCAATGGAGATGACCTGCTATCACACTACGAGGCACAGGTAATTCTACAAGATTGACCGAAGCGCCCTAACCCCCTGAATCCGAGGGGAAATGAATCTCGTGGACCTCAGCCTGAGGATCCACCGCCGATTTCAGAATAAGATCTTTGTCAAGATCTTTTCTGCCCCTAAGGTTTAAAGTGATTTGACATCTCCATAAGGCTAGTTGATGTGACTTATCAACTTTATGTCAACCCAACTCAGGAGAAGTAACTACCCGCCCACTCTACAAACGCGGCTAATTGATGCCTATGAGCAGACGCCTCATACCGTTCAGATATATACACGTGTCTCACATCCAACGGCTCTCCTCACCTATAAATACCCTAGGTTTGGCAAGAGGCAAAGGTAATGATACTCTTTCTATTTAGCACTCCATAGCAAGTAAACATATATTCTCCTCCCCACTATTTTGCACAACCTTGGTACTGTTCCGATCACCTGAGCCTAACTCGACCGTCGGAGTGTATACGATGTCGCCACCCCCCGCTAGTCCCAACCGTGTGCATTTGACCGTGCGTTGATTGTGCACATGGAGGAATACGTGGAGTGGCTATCGGTTGGCCACGTGGAGGATCCAATTTCCGAGGTCAACAATTATTATACCATTTATTTCAATGATTTATCTAGCCGTGCAGGTCTAGTAGTAAAAGATTTAGATGTTTGCATGTTTAAAAGAGTATGCCTATTTAGTTTAAGTGACATTACACCATTTTTTTAGCAAAGGCATACTGTTGGGTTCTGATACCCAATAAATCTCAGTGTGTGCGCGAGCATACCCTAGCTATTTTTAGTATGTAATTTATGTGTAGGAAAGTGGGAAAAAGACGTGCCTCAAGAGAAGAAATCCGGTTGTCTTTTGTGCTACCAAAAACTAGTGGATTCGTTTTTGTATTTTGGTTCTTTTCTTGCCTTCTTCCATTATTTTTCTGTCCTTGTCGCTTGCAAATCATCACTGTTATTTTATCCTTTGTGGTTGAGATTGAGAAGCTATCGAGGTGAATATATTAGATATTGATTGAAGCCGTTTGGATTGATTGATTGGTAGAGAAAGGTAACATGAAAAGTGAGTCTGAAAAACAACAATTTAACAATCCTTGGAGTGAATTTCCACACACATACCATACTTATGGTGAAGTATAATTAAATAAAGTTATAATGCATTTTTATTCATTTTTAAATTTCAATCTGCATATCAGAGAGTGTAATAACCTCTTGTTACTGCATAAACGTCTAAACTCTACTATCATGTAAGTTGTTTGTGCTTATTAAGAATGGATATGTTCTGATTTTGATAAGAATTGGACCGAACTGAATTAACTATTTTAGTTTTATTCTTAATAATTACCCAATCAAAATTCACAACCAAGTTGTGATAACCCGTTCCTCCAATTGGAAAACTTGGGGGAGAGAGTCGATTACAAGTTTTGCAATGCTCGCTACTCATCATTTTCTGTGAAAACCAAAAACTACAGTAAGTTGAAACTATTGAATTATTAAAGGAGATGCTATTTCTTAAAATATGAATAGATATATAAGAATGAAGAATGATAAATCCATTGAAAAAAACTATCCATTTTCAATCATTATTATCTCTTCTCCTTTCCTTTGCAAAGGAAAAATACTTTTCCAGTTTCCATGGAACCACCGAGAGAAAATGCCGACGTCGCCTTGACATTCGATTCAGCTGAGAAGATATATCCTCTGGTGGAATTCGAAGGTGCCAGAGGATGCCCGTGACAAAATGATATTTGAAAGCGATCACCACGAGGTTGACCGGTATTCAAGTGTACGGGAGTGTAAGGAAATCTGCAGTGGACGCCAGCTTCAAGAAGCTTGGAATTGAGAAATTAAGCATTGAGGATATACAAAGACTTGAGTGGAAGGTTCTAGAGACAAAGATCCATGGGTGGATTCGTGCAACCAGAGTCTCCATGATAAGTGGATTTTTTACATACTTATTCGATCCACAAAACATGATTAATTGTTGATGAAATTGGTTGAATATGGTTTAATTCGATGTAATTTTGTTTTGTAGGATCATATTGATGGATGTGACGGAATTCAAGAAAAAAAGATGCGAAAAAGGGCCAAAATGAAAGAAAACAAAAATTCAAGGACTAAAGTTCGAATAATCAAAAGTTAACTCGAAAGGTGAATCGAGAATGCAAACGAGCTAAGTATCAACTCGGGGATAATATAAGATGATAGAAGGAAGAAAATGAAGAAAAATGACCAAGATGAAAAATAATGAAAGTTCAAGGACCAAAATGCAAATACGCCAAAAGATGCACCGGAGTTGCAAACGAAAATGTTAAAGGACCAATTTGTTGAAGAACTGAATTATTGGACGATGAACAATGGAGAAAAGAAGTCATAACGCAAGAAATCAAAAATCAAGACTTAATTGTCACATTCGGGACAAACATGGCCACCATGCAATTGCATGGTGGCATGCAAGAAACGAGTTAAAAGTGAACATTGCTTGGGGATTCACGGTGGCATGCAAGAAATGAGTTAAAAGTGAACATTGCTTAGGGATTCGTGATCCTAATGTGATTAATATTCATTCACATTCAAATATCACTTGCATTCTAGTTCAGTTGAGTCATGTGTATTTACATATTAGGTTAAATTAGGGCTAATTCAAGTCACTTTTGCATTCTAGTTCAATTTTATAAAAGAGAGGAAATCAACGAAGAATGTGAAAACAGAGATGAAAAGGAGTTCTTTTGTTTTGGAGTAAAGCCTCAAAACTTTCAAGCGACTCAGCTAACTCAGCTTAATCCAAAATGGCTGAGCCGACCACAAATCCGACTTGTGAACAATAACTCATAAATGACTCTTCTACTTTTAGTTAACTAAATGTTTGTCATCATTTAACAAAATAAATTATTTGCTACAGTAATATTCTTCAACACACATTTACACAATAAAATATTCTACACACAAACCAATAATTTTCTTTAAATTTCAACCACACATTCTCCAAAAATTATTATTCAAAACTCTATATTTTCTCCTAAAATGGGAGACAAACAAATTCTAGATGTATAGTGGTGCAATATCAAATAATCCAACACATTTTTACTGTTTTTACGAATTATTCGCCCGAGACAGGGTTGTTCCAGCATTATGATAATTTTAATAAACAATTTTTTTCTAGGAAAACAATTTGGTCAAGTATTTAAGCGCATATAGTTAGCTTTAAACTGTCAAGAAGCATTAGGTCTACAACAAAAGCTTACAAAGTAATAATGAAGCACTTGTAAACATGCAAAAGCTCCAGAAAAAAATAAAAAATAAAAAAAGCCCGAAACGACAAACTTATGAAGGTTAATATGACCTTCCCAACTGCCAAACCATCATTTCTGCAGGACGTTGATCGAAACTCAATATGATCATTTAGGCCATGGAACCTCTGCCAAATAAATTAAATCTTTTACTTTACTCAATCTTGTCTTCCTCAGGATTTCCATGGGATAAACCATTGCCACTTTCTGCTGGTCTGAGCTCGGAAGGACTCCTACCCTCTTTTGAGCTCAGTGGGGAAGGTTTAATGAGCGTTAAAGTATCTTCCTTATCAAATGCTTCACTTGCATCCTCGGAGTAAGCATATCTGTTAATAAACAAAAGAAGAAAAATAAAAATTTTGAATCATAAACAGTTGAAAACTTGAAAACATTGTTCACCGCTATAAATCACCAGCAAAAACTTTGGGAAATTGGCCAACGTTGAAAATTGGACTCAAACCAGCACATTTCCTATTTAACAGTTTATGATTTCCATAATTCATGATGAAGACGTAATGTCAGCATAAATTTAGTATAGTTTGGGGTAAAGACGATTCCATCATGGAAGTGATTATAATAATGACTTGTACCCAAATATAGTTATAAATTTAGTATGTTTTCTACTTTCAACTCTGAAAATAAGCACAACGGCAATATTAATTACAACATGAGGGTTAAACTAGTTTTAACACTAATGATATAACTGGGAACTTGTCCAATTTAAGGGTTATAATTATAACCTAGGGATGGCGTTCAATGCCCAAGTGGTGCTGCAGCCCTCAGTACAATCAAAGCTGAAAATTGAACACGTGCATTCTGAAGATGAGAGTCAGGTATTTACCGCATTGAGTTTTGAGATGGAGCCCAAAGAGCACAGATGACGCACAGGAGGAAGAAAGACACGATTTGCCAGAAGGCAGGAATAATCCAAGCGTTTTTCCATTGCTCATTGTATATGTCATTTGACTTGAAATAAAGCTGCACAAAACAAAGTCATGAAATGTTTTATAACGTGGAAACATTATGAAATACAAAATATAAGATAGTTTTCATTATAAATAATGTTAGAATATTCACATCTATTTGTTGTATCAGTCAACTCTTTCAAATCTGTCGTCAACTGACAATATAACCCGATTTGATCAGACAGTATCTGAGAAGTTTTGAAGTAAGAAATTATTGTCACCGTTTCTCAATTCGACACCACAATTGATAAGAAATTCTTGATTTAACGTAGACTTTATAAAATAATCTAATTTCGTGCACACATTGGGGCCATAATCAATTATTGGAAAATACTCGTATAACACGAAGAAGGTGGTGGTTATCACCAAGTTGTCAGCGTAAGTATAGCTTTTAAGGCAATTTTTATGAAACATTTTCCTGGTTCATAAAGTTATGCTTGTTACAATTAAAAAACCATGAGTTGAAAACAAGTTGAAAATCAGCATAATTTCCTAGATTACAAACATTACCTCATAGCAAATCCAGCCCGCAGACAAAACAACAGCAACAGCTAATGCATTTGTGAACTTCCTGTAAATATCTAGTTTGGCTAGCATCCTTCTAGCCTGAGACATAATGCAATGAACAAATCAGTTGAGTTAACACTAATTTGTAATTCCACAAATCGGAGAGCAGATGCCAGAGCATAGGAAATTCCCATTGGGGAAGGGGATTGGAGGGAGGCGGAATAGAGTGAGGAAATGGGAAGAATTTGAACACGAAACCAAATTATGAAGTATGAAGGTAAAGAACAAGGAACTGCCATCTTATGAACCATGATTGGACAGATTCCCACTAACAAAACAAGATGCAATCAAAGTGGCTCTAAGAATCATAATTAAATTTCAGTTAGCAAGTCACTTATGTCTCTGAACCGATTATGCTTGGAGAATCCAAGCAATGGAGATCAAGATACGAATAAATATATAGAGTTTAAATATAAGTTCCACGAAACCAAATTATGAAGTATGAAGGTAAAGAACAAGGAACTGCCATCTTATGAACCATGATTGGACAGATTCCCACTAACAGAACAAGATGCAATCAAAGTGGCTCTAAGAATCATAATTAAATTTCAGTTAGCAAGTCACTTATGTCTCTGAACCGATTATGCTTGGAGAATCCAAGCAATGGAGATCAAGATACGAATAAATATATAGAGTTTAAATATAAGTTTTAAATTGAGTTTAGTTCTAATTAGATTAAATAAGATTTGTTTTGATATTTTGATACAATTATAGTTTATTAAGATTTTGTTTCCTTTTAACTTCTTTTAGTTTCTTGCTCTATAAAGGGAGGGGCTTCTTCAATGTAATACAAAATTAGAATATATGAATGAACATTGATTTTCCTTTTGCCTTCAAATCTTCTCTTTTTTGCACCCCTTTCTCGTTAACAAATTATAGCTCTTCCATCAATTTGGTATCAGGACAATTCGTTTTTTACGAGGACATCATTTACCTATATTTGTTTTCTTTTATTTTGACTTTTATTTTGCTTATTTTAGTTGGACTATTATTTATGGACTTATATAATTAGGCTTGGCCTTTTCTCTTTAGGATTTCATTTTATTATTTAAATCTCATTTGCCATGTAATCGAGAAAGTTCATAATTGAATAAAACTATTTTCGTGGCTTGGAGCAAATTTCTCTCCTCTCCATCTTTCTCCTATTGTTTCTTCTGTGGACTCTTATTCTGTTTTGTTTGTCCCTTACTTCCCTCCTCCATAGACCGTTCTCACTTTCAATTAACTGTTCGAGTTGGTGCTGCATGAAATTTGGTATCAGAGTCGAAACTTGAGTAATTTCTCATCTACAATCCAAAATAGTTTCACACTCTTCCCAAAAACTTGTAGAGCAACACAAACGAAATAATTTGTTTTGAGGCAGCAATTTTCTTTTTTTTTTCGATTTTCTTTCTTTGTTAAAAAAAGAGTGATAAAAAAGTTACTGTTCATCGGGGAGAAAAAGTCAGTTTTAGTATTTCATCAGTTTCTAAAAAAAAATAATAATTCCACTTTAATATTTCATCAATTTTCTTTCTCATTTTTCCTGCTGCCAAGCAAGTGTGTTGCTATATAAGCCCGAGAACCTTTTCCTAATTCGAGCCTAATAACCCAATTACTTCAACTCATGCAACCCAATAACTCAACCTAACTATCATAAAAAGACCCAGCTATCCAGCCCACTACCCAAATCATTAATCTGTTTTCCAAATCAATGAACCCAACCAAAAACTCAATTGACTCAGCCCCAAGTTTCTTTCTTCCCCAAATAAGACATCAACCCTAATCGGCCCATCTCCATAACACGATCCACTCTCCTTCCCATCTCCATAACACAGGCCCAATTCCCAAATATCTAACCTGGCCAAAAACCACCACCATCCTCCTCGTCCTAACAACCCTAATCTGACCATTGGACTCTGTTGCTTCTTGTAGGACGAAAACACTTGTCGGCGGCGGCCACGTCACCTGCTTTATCACCGCCGCCGTCATCTTCAACCCTAATCCACCCGGTATCATAGAAATTCTACAGTTTCTTCATTCATTTGCCTTAACAAGCCCCCATCAATTTAACTAGTCACCCCCCAGGCGCCAACACCGCTCCTTGTCACCGCTCCTACTTGCACTCCTACCTTTGCCGCCGCCACCAACAGGACTAACAACATCGACCCAAACCCCACACACTTCCACCCCCACACCAACCGCAACCTGAAACTCCTAGTATCAACCACCTTCGCCCTTAACCACTCGCCCACCCGTTGACTCCTATACAGTCCTTATTGTCGCCACCACCTATACTACAGCCTCTCGCCGCCACTCCTCATAGGCCAACTCCCAACTACCACCACCAACTTGCTTCTGCTTGTCTCCAACGTTCTTACCACAACACCTATTACTCCACAACAACATCTTTTCATCCATCACCTACTACTTCACTACTCAAACAGTAGCTGATAAGATATGAAATGTCGTGATTTACATCCATTAATTCTTGCATTTTTATGACTAATTAACACCTAAATATGCCAAGTACCCTTATATTGTGATTTAGGTTGCATTTGGATGATCATAGCATAAAATAAAAGGAAAGAGCGAAAAAGGACCTAAATGAAAGAAATCAAAAGTTCAGACTAAAATGCAAATATCCAAAAGTTGAATCGGAAAGAGAAACGAAGGAGTGAAAGATTTGAAGGTCAATTGATGGAAGACTTAAAATGTTGGAAAAAGGAAAACAAGAAAAAGATGCCAAGAAAAGAGAAGATGAAAGCTCAGGGACCAAGTTGCAAATAATCCCTAGTTGAGAGGAGCAGTGGGATGAAGATTCAAGAGTGTTAAAGGTCAAGTGGATGAGGAAAGAAGTCAAAGGGATGAAATATAATTAAAGTATAACCACACAGCAATTTCCAATCGAAAAGGTTATGCATCGATTTTCAGTATCATATTGGGACCCCTTTTTGACATGGTAAACGATCGAATCGGAAGATAACATCTGAAGAAAAGTTGTAGCTCTTTGAGTTAGCTTTTTAACGCACTTTGAATCACCTTAATCGGACATCGAAAAAGAAACTTACGATCAAAATACTGAAAGCTGTCCGGCAGGAAAAATGTTGTTCTATGCGGTCGCATAGTTCAAATCCAATACGGTCTCATTCTGACCTTCAGAGAACTTTTAGGCTACAAATCATTGTTCTATGAGACCATAACACTTATAATTATGCGGTCGCATAGTTCATTTCCGACACGCAATTTTTAATTTCCTAATTTGAATCAAATACTTATGAAAACAAATCTTGTACACCATATATAAGCCCCAAATCTCGTCCAAAACGGGGAGAACGCCCCCAACCCTATTTTTCTCTCTTTGTGCTCAAGATCTATGACGTGCAACTAATTTCTTTTGCTTGATCGAAGGAGACGGAAGCCTTGGAACAATTAAACTGTGAGATCCACCTTATTTTTATTGATTAATTCATATGCTTAGTATTAAATCTTCTTCTGTAATTATTTTTATGATTGTTGTGTTTGATTTCTAGAGTGCACGCTAGGTTATTAATATCAATAATCTATAGCTAAGTTAAATTTCAAAACTGTAATTGCTGAATGGTTTAACTTATGAAGCAACTAAGATTGATAATTTGTTGGTTGGAAATTATTAAATCGTAGGGAGAAGATTTATCTAGGTTAAATGCAAACGCTTGGCTTGTGTTATCTAGTTCATTGATTTCTCTAATTCGCAAAACCATTATTAAATTAAATTCTCGGGCTTGTCTAGGATTGTTTGATAATGAGGATTAATTAGATCGCTTATTTTTAATTAATTAAAACTAAGAAGAAATAGAAAAATTGTTTCGAATGAGAAATTTATTTTTCATAATGAATGCTACAATTATGAATTGATGATTGTTTGTGGATCAATGACCGGTTATTAATTTTCAACGATGGATGTTGACTTATATCAAGGTTTGTTTTATTGCTTATATTTAATTCGATGATTTGTATTATTTCAAGGAAACCAAAACCCCCCATTTTAGTTAATATTGCATCAAAAAGTAAATTAATCATTCTTCGTGGGATTGACTTTTACTTCCACTACTACATTAATTTTAAGAAGTATACGTTTTATTTTGGAGTGCCTACGACAGTACGCACCAATAGCCAACACCACCATCTCACTACTTTCCAGTCGTTGCCAACAGAGCCAAAGCCATAAACCAGCATACATCACAATCACCCACCATCCTCTACTCACCACACGACTACACTACAAGATGCAACTGGGGTGATTTCAGGAGCTGAAGACATTTGACACGAAGGAAAGGACACGAGCATAATTGGGGCCCACGCGTCAGAAATTCGAGCAACTAAACAACAGGGAGTTTTTGATTAATACTGTTTCATTTTAAAATTGCATCCATTAAATTTTTGTGCTGCTGTTTTTCTAATAATATACCTAAAATCACGTGGATGAATCCCTTGATTTCGTCAAAACCCCATTTTATCTCCACTTATTTTATGTGATTAGGTTTTGACTAGTATTTGATCCGTGCTTGTTATTCTACACAAATCAGTAGTAATAGCTTGCCATATTTGAATTTACTTAATCCCGAAATTTATTAAAAAATGTTCAAGTGGTTATTTTTCATTGCTTGCACTTATTGTTCATTGATCTCACCATTGCATATCATTTAGCTGGTATTACATTGCATGAGTTACGTAGTGGTCATTTTGTCGCCTCTATGTTCAGTACATTTACCATGGACTTATCTCACTTTGATGCACTCACTAGACAATTAGCTCAACTTGCCACTAGCCAGCACCACTTATTAACTCAATTAGCAGCTGTCCAAATCGAGATAGCCACTACTCTTGAGAAGAGTAGAGATCTAACTGCTAGTCTGAACAATTTAAAACAAATCCCTCATTTGACTGATGTTCATAAATCTGAAGTGTCCCACAATAGATAATATTGTCGTCGACAAGATAATCAAAAATATTTTCAACACGATCGTAGGGATAGGGATCAGTTCGTGAGCGATAACGAGGTCATGATCGTCATGGTACTCATTCTCTTTATTGTCATAAGGAGCGTTTCTTTAGAGACTTTAAATTAGGTACTCCTACTTTCGATGGTTGCTTAGATCATGAAATTGTAACCTAATGGAACACCCTTACACAAGGGAATCGGCTAGTAACTAAGTACATTGCTCAATTTAAGGAATTTCAAATAAAATGTCATATCGTTGAGGATGAGGCCTTGACTTTGAGTAGGTTTATACAAGGTCTAAGAAATGAACTTAGGCGTGAGCTTTTCTCCCAAAGCATCACTACTCTTGATCACGCTTACTCTTTAGCTCGAGATTATGAATTACTTATTAGTACTCCATATGAAAACCGCGATCACCATCGTCCACCAATCTCGTCATAGCTGCTTTTTCTTAAGTCTATCAAAAGGCCATTCCCATATAATGTTTCTCTCGTATTGGAAAATAAGGGTAAATTTTCTAAAATTCCAAGGGCTTCTTGTCACTTGCATTACTTCAATTCTAAGGATTTTGCATCTCTTCTGAATGTCCTAGCCGAGCCTTAGTCATTGAAGAACAAAAGAATATAATATATAAGCGTTCAGAAAATCAAATCTATAAACCTAAACTTAAAGAATTTGATGACTTGGATGTTAGTGAAAACACCCCCTTAGATAGTATTCGGACTGTTCCTATGAACCTAGGTATTCTATCCCTTGTTCCCAATACCTCTCAATCAAATGTTGTGTACATACTCTTATCCAACCCAAAGATACTAATGATTTGTGTAATCATGCCCTTTTCAAGAAAAAATTTAGAATTCGGGATTTGATCCTTCCTATAACTCAAACTGTGTAAAACAGTTCCATAAATTGATCATTAGATATGAGTCTATTTGAAGTTGTTCATAGGTGTAAGCCTAGGAAGTCGTTAGATCTCATTCCTATGTCCCCACGTACTAGAGTGTCAGTGTTAGCCGAAACATTTTTACATCTTCGTGATTTGCATATTGAGATCAATAAACAACTTGAAGCCAGTAATGTAAAATATATAAACTCCAAGCTGATTTGCATGACCGATATGTAGAGTTTAATATTGAGGATTATGTTATATTGCAAGTCTATAGTGCTAGTCCTTATGAAATTTTAAAGCATGTTGGTTCAAATACATGTGTCATTGATCTTCTATCACATTTTGGCCATCATTCTATTTTAACTGTTAAGGACTTCGTTGCTTACAATGGCTATTTTAATCCCTCTGATGATCATTTTCTACCTCCACAAAGGAATTTAGACACTGAATCTTTTGCTATGTCTACTCCAATACCATCTATCACAGCACACAAAGATAAGATTGATATTATTTTAGATGATCAGATTGTGTTGACCAATGATAGAGAGATTCAATGCTCTTTTTTTGTTGGGTGGATCGACTTGATTCTATTGGTACATAGATCCTCGAAAAGAAACTTCAATAGCGTAATCCAGATTAATTAGAACTTTATAAGAGTCAGCAAGATCTTCCTTTACCCAGTTCATCTTGGTCGGATCATATGCTTGGGGATAATTTGCAAATGGTGTTGTCATCATTTGTTGATTTCTGATATTTGGTTCGTCAGAAAGATCGTCCCCGTGGCATGACTTGAAGCATTTTGGGTATCAGAATAACTGCAGCCTCTAGTGATATATCCACTCAACAGGGTCGAGTTTTCTCCTACCTAGAGAGTGTTGAGAAGGACATCATTCACCTATATTTGTTTTATTATATTTGGACTTTTATTTTGCTTATTTTAGTTGGACTATTATTTATGGACTTATATCAGGGGCTTGGCCTTTTCTCTTTAGGGTTTCATTTTGTTGTTTAAATCTCATTTGCCATGTAATCGAGACAGTTGATGATTGAATAAAACTATTTTTTGACTTGTGGCAATTTTCTCTTTTCTCTCCATTTTTCTCCTATTGATTCTTCAGTGGACTCTTATTCTATCCCGTTCTTCCCTTGTTTCCCTCTTCTCCATAGATCCATTCTAACTTTCAATTAATTGTTCGAGTTGGTGCTGCGTCAATTTTCCTTAGACCTGACATCACTCGATATCAAATCCAAAAATTAACCAATCATTTTCATCAAATCCATACACAAGCCTCAACCTTCCATCACCCATCTAAGACCTTAATCAACGAGTTGTCTCATCTAAATATATGCATACTCCCAAACCATGTACCAAAATCTGAGAACAGCACAAAAACAAGAAGAATTGTCTCAACAATAGCAGCAACCTTTTTTCTGTTTAGAAGTTTATTAGTTCAAAAAAAAGTGTGAAAAAATTAAAATATAAATTCAGCAGTTATTCATCTGTAGATTATTTGATGTTTTTAGTTTAGTTGTGAAAAAATTAAAATATAAATTCAGCAGTTATTCATCTGTAGATTATTTGATGTTTTTAGTTTAGTTGTAGATTATTTGATGTTTTTAGTTTAACAGACAACATGCTACAACATGCTATGCTATTTTTGCCTTTCCTCTCTTTCAACCAATTTTACCGATTTGTTTCAGTGGGATATCATTACTATTGCAAATAGAAGTTTCCTTGGTTCTAGGTAACATATTTGCTAAATATTCAGTTATTGTTCCATTAATTTATTTTAAGTTGGTGCCACATTCACTTGTAGACATACATATCCATTCTTACTAAGCCATTCTGGTATGCCACCTGTCCATATTAACCTCCTTATTCCGCTAAGATCATCTTTTGAATATTTTGTTCCTCAATGATCGAACACTTGGTACCTTAAAGCATAACTAGTCTAATTGAACTAGCACTTCGATGTGATAGTTGTTTTTCAATCACACAGAATTCATATAATAGTTCTCAATTTTGTCCAACCTGCTTTAATTCTATGCATTATATCCTTTATAAGTCCTCCATATTAGATATTATACTTAAAACGCTAAAACAATTACTCTTCGAGACAATATAATCACTATTAAATTCGAAAAGTCAATTTATCCCCTCCTCATTTCATTAATTAGAGCTATGTCATCAAGAATACATATACGAAGGATCTCTCTTGGATGCGTCTCATAAGCTCACTCACAGGCAAAAGTGAAAAGATGAACATCGAGGGGAACTTCATTCATAGTGTAGCTCAATAATGCAACAAGGGCTTCAAAAGTAACACTTCTATCATTAAAATACAAACTTGCATTTTATACAGTTTCATTTTGTTTATAGAGGACCCATAAAAAACCAAATAAAATGCCTAGCTCAAGGAATTCCAGCTTTAATATGTTAAGACGAAACAACTACACATAAATGAAGAACAAAGTACCTGAAGCTTATTCAAGGTTGAAGAGAGGGAGGTGAAAATCCAAAGAATGAAGAAAGCATCCAAAATAGCCACAGGAAGTACAAAAAACAGTCTAGCTTTGCCTGAAAGATCACTTTCAGCACCAACATTTTCGACCAGTTCAAGCACTTCAGATGCAACAAAAAAGGTTGTTCCAAGCATAAGAACTTTAGATGTAAGACCGCCTAATGTAGGTCTAACAACACCATAACCCATAGAAACCATAAGGATGATCAACCACGAAACAGTACGTTTCACAGTTCCAAAGGTGACTGCCCATACAGTGATCCCAGTTGGTCTGACTCCAGTTTCATTGAACTCGGCATAATCAAAATACCACAATGCCATCTCAAACATTCCCAATGTTATTAAAAGTGTCACACAGTTTTGCAATGGAAGAACTTCTCGCCAGTGTCTTGCATACTGGGAGAACCAGAAGATTCCCAGAACCACAAATCCAAGAGACATGAAGCCATAGAAGTTCATAAGGGGTGCCATTCTACCAGGTAGGTAACCGGTAGGATTTTTCCAGATGGTTTTCCCCTTGACAATAACGTCTTTGAGATTTGGATCGCAATAAATAAAATACATATTGTACATCCCAGATTTTGTAATCTGTATTGATCTTGGTGGCAGAATAGTCTCTACCTTATCAACATCAAATGATACACCAAATACTTGAGGCCAACCAGGATTATAAGTAGATGGGCGGTGAATGATTTGTCCTTGTGTACAAACTCCAAGTTTTGCAAGATCTGCTGTGCAGCATACAGCTCTTTGACCCCCATAGGCTGAGCCCCCAATGGTCTCTCTATCGTCTACTTCAAATACAATTGCATGAATTGACCCTGAGCTGATATTTGAAATTTCTCCAGGTCTTTGAAATATAATCTTTTCAAAGCTGGTTTGGAGACAAATCAATGGTCAGTTCTTGCGTGGGTCTTTGTATGCAGTTATAAATTAGAAACCAAATCACTTAGAACCATAAATTGGGAAATGCATGCATTCCGAATGGAAAACCAAAATATGTTTTCATAGTTCTAGACCATTTACTTGCTTAGCAGATGATGTTCTAATTTTCTCTGATACACGGATTTAGAAGGCTAGTACTACACCATCAGAAAAATGGAATATAACATTATTACCCTTTTGTTCATATAAACTAAGTCCATTTTTCAACACTACCAAAAAGAATTATGAAAATATTTTACAGCGTTTGCAACCCAGAAATCACCAAAAGAGTGAAAGTTTAGCTGTTCTTCTCACCATAAATTTGAAAATCTGGTTTCCGCGTTTTCACAACAAGCAAAAACATAAAGTAATTCTCCTTCATTTTCTTTCATGATCTATTTCACGCACTGCCAATAATTGCTTCTTTAGAAATTACCGACATCAGTTTCTAAGTTAATTTACTGCACAGATGATTCAGTCGATCCAACTTAAAATATTGGAAGTAATTGATCAAAGAATTTCAAAAAGAGAGAGAGAGAGAGAGAGAGAGAGAGAGAGAGAGAGAGAGAAATTCATCAATCAATTGCTTCAGGTTGAAATCGAGGAAATTCACCGAATGAAAGAGTCGGGAGGTGAGGATTCATTGAGGTTGGGTATAGAAGCGTAGAGTCCTTCGCTGCCACCGTGGACTACGAAAGCATTTCCCTTGCTCACGAACCTCTCTCCGGTGTACTCATGTACCGACGCTTCAATCCGCAGGCAAAGCAACAGCAGCGAAAGAGGTAAAAATGCAGTTACTGAGTTCAATCTCCTCAACATTTCTTGCTGCTGTGAATGATTATTCACTTTGCAAATCGCAATCAAGCTAGATCTGCAGCTGACGGTGAATCATGACTTAAGTTGTACTACTGTAGAGAGAGAGAGAGACAGAGAGCGAGGCGGGGGGGGGACACATATGGTGGGGGAGGGAGGGAGGGGGGGAGGGGGGGGGGGGGGGGGGGGGGGGGGGGGGGGGGACGCGGGGTCAGTGTCTTAACAGGAGTTAATTGAAAAATGTGTATTTTTTTTATTTTTTATTTTTGGGCGGTTTTATTGATATTTTTAGATGGAAAATATTTTTTTTTTAATCACATCATCATATTTTTTATAAATTTAAGAAAAATAAAAGAATGTAGAATTTTATTTTTTATGATATTTTCAATAATATTTTGGAAAATATGTGATTAAAATGTATAAAAAATTAAATTGCAGAAATTACAAAAAAAAGAAAAAAGTCTGCTTTTACATGGTAATTTGCAAAAAGTTTATAATGCCCATTTTACAATAATTTAGGCCAGAATGCCCTCATTAACAATTTTAAGTTCCACATTGAAGACAAAATTATTCATATAGCTAAAAATTATATTGGCCAATAATAACTTGACACATAACATATACTCTCCACATCACATTTATATAGGTTGATTTTATTTTCCACATGGACGGGTTTGTACCTATCTATCCAAATCTTCTATCCAATAGGTTCACAGTCGGATCTCTTCTTTGATTCGATATGGGTCTTCCTAGTTCGGACCTAAGGTACTTATCCCTATTTCTTTGGAGTCTAAGAAAACTCTCCGGAGCACTAGATCGTTGATTAGGAATGACTTTTTCTTCACCGTTGAATTATAATATTTGTTCATTTTACCTTTGATAGGCTGCCAGCCTTAACAGGGATTCATCATGTGTTTCATCAATAAAGTCGAGGTCGTACCTTTGGAGCTCCTCAATGGTAATCTAGCTAAAATGTAAGCGACGAGGTGATGGTACTTAGACCTCAACTCGGCTCATGGCCTCAGTACCGTAAGCCATTGAAAATGGAATTTCTCCTGTGGGAGTCCTGTGGTGGTTCAGATTGCCCACAGCACTTGCGGTAGTTTATCTACCCATGCCCCTTTCGATGTATCTAGCTGTCTCTTTAGGACATGCTTTGTTTTGTTCATTGCCTCCACTTGCCTTTTGGCCTGGGATGATGTGGTGTGGAGAAGTGCTTCTTGATACCAAACTCATCACATAAGTCCTTAACTTTCTTGTTGTCAAATTGTCTTCGTCAGAGAAAATTGAATGGAGAATTCTGAACTGGCATATGGTATTTTTCCATAAGAATTTGGAAGTATTTGATTCTGTGATTTTGGCCAAAAGCTCGGCTTCAACCCACTTCGTGAAATAGTCTATTGCAATAATTACGAAGAGGTGTACTTTCTCACAAATTCAACCACCCAATTAATTCCTTTCTTCAAGTCCAAGTCCAACAAGATTTGTTGAATATTGATCCAATTCCAAAAAGCTAACAGATTTTCCTTGGATCCTTTCAAGTCAAGCTTACTTGAAGCCTCTGAAACCTCTCCATCTCTCCTTCTCCGCTGCCTCCTTCGCAACCTCCTCCCTCACATCCTTCTCATTCACTTATCGCACCCTCTCTATTTTTACTGCCTTCATGGTAGACTTTATTAGCTTCGGTTGGATGAGAGGGGCTTTACTGGAATGAGACATCGTCGTCCCGAACTTCACCGAAGAGCCACTGCTATGCACCAGCTTCCTCTTCTTGTAAGGTTTATCCGGGGCCTTTCCCTTACCTTTGTCCTTCTTGCCCTAGACATCCTTTGAGGGCACCTCATTAGTATCCCATTCTGTTTGACTTTTGCTAAGGCACTCAAGCTTATTTCCCTGATCCTTGACCCACCTAAAAGAAGGTTTCAAAGCCTTTACACCAACAGTAGAAGTGGCCTTCAAAACATTGGCCATGTCAGGAGTGGAGTATTCCCTCTTCTTGAACTTGTCTGTAAGCAACAACAAACAGAAGTTAGAACTCAAAAAAAAAAAATTGAAATAAAACTCAAGTATGAGCGCTCTTACCTTTGGAGGCCATAAGTCCAAAATCGATAAAGTATTTACTCATCTCTATGAGGTGTCTACTTTAAACTGGTATTCACTGACTACCACATATCCCGACCTCAAAAAAAGGAATGTTCGTGGGCCTCAGGGACTAACATTTCTATGTTATAGGGCATGTAGTATCTATCCCTAAGTTCGGCTAATCTCTTATGGGTCATAGCAGAAAGTATCCTAGCAGCCCCCAGTCCGCCTCGTAATCTATGGACTCCTCGATCATTGCATAACGCTCAACCTCGGACCCCTTAGTTCCTGTCCCTCACTAAATGTGGCTTTGGTAACCAATTCTTTACCTAACCCAGAATCCATGTCAAAAATACAAAATTGATGAAGATCACAAAAAAAGGAACTTTATACAGGAAAGTACCTATGCAAAGAACTCTAATGAAACAGAAGAACGCTGGAGAACAAAAAGATGCTAAACATTTTGAGAGAACATTGTAGAAGTAAAGGCTTCAAAGTGGTGATGATTCTACTTTTATGTGAAGGTAAAATGAATCCCGGCCGTTAGATTGAGGCCCATTTAATCTGAGCCGTCAATTTTTACTTGAATCTGAGGCGTAGAATTCAAAAGATTTTTTCAAACCAACGCCTCAAATTAATGCGTGCTACCCACAAACCATCCATGCACGTCTCCTTCAAAATCCCCAAATGCATCCATCATTGCGCATTTAATTCAATAGTCGTACGTCTATCGAAAGTTGCAACAGTTAGACTACTTTTTCTTGTTTTTTGGTAATGTACACAAACATCAAATCATTGGCACGATTAACGAAAACAATCATCACAACAAATGAGCATCAGCATTTCAGCATATCCTGCCTTGACTTGAAATCACATTTAGCTATAACAATGAGAATAAGCCCTGGCACTTCAACTATCTCTCTAACTCGGCTGCAAACAAAAATTCAACAACTATAACACAATCAGCCTTGGCAGTTCAACTAGGGCTGTAAACGAAAATCGCAAAATCGGAAAATCGAACCAAAACCGCATTTTAGAAACCGTCGGTTTGGTGCCACGTGAACCAGGTCAACGAAATGGTTTTGACCCAAACTAAACCGGTCAAAATGGTTTGGTTTATATTTGAGAATTTTAATTGCGGTTTAAAACCAAACATGACCGGTGAAAAAATATATAAAAATAAAAAAATGAAAAGATGAAATTTTTTGAAAATTCATCCAAATATGTAAAATTCAATAATTTTATCATTTGGGGGTATTTTTGTCAATTTCTAATTTTTTAATATAGATATATTATTATTATTATTATTATCATCATCATCATCAACCAATAATCCTAATATATATCTAATAATTTCAAAACTAACATAATCTATCAAAAGCCTTTTTTCTCTTCAAAATTTAGATGAACACCAGTCGATTCCAAACACAGTCTTGAGCCATCGTCACCACACACTTCTTTTTCAGATTTTTCACGTCTTTTCAAAGTTGAATTGAAGTCCATTATACCAAATCGGAGACAAAGATTCTATACTTTCGGTGATAATATTTGTTACGAATAAAGTTTTAAATCAATAATTTTTTGGAGCAAATTAAGATAAGAATCTGAAATTAAATGCATTTCGTAATATCATACAAATGTAAACTTGTGTAATTGTTATATTTAGATATTATAAACAATTGCTTTATTATTGTGAGTGGTTATTCTCTTTATTTAATTGGTATCATTTTTTCAGATATGATGATCACAAGATCTTGTTAGACATCATTATATTTTTTGGGCCTTATATCTAGTTTAGTAGACTTTTATTGTAACGTTATTGTATCGTCATTAGCCTAAAAAGGTGAAAAAAAACTGTGTTTTAGTTTATTGTGATTTCACTTTAATTTAGTTAGTATTTAAATTTATAATAGATATATTTAGCCTATGTTTGAGCCACATTTTCCATATCATCATAATGAGAAAATTGACTAATGGAGAGGATGTTGGGTCCCACACATGAAACAGCAGGTCAACAAAGGCGGCTGGACTTGTGAGATAACGGTCCAAATTTTCATTTTTTTATCCTAAAAATTTGGTTCAGACAGGGGCTTAGTTTGTTTTAAATTTATTACTAGTAAGATATAAATATATATTAAATTCAATGAATTAATGACATAAAAGTAGACGGGCAAAAAAATATATAGTGAAACCGGTGGTTTAAAACCGGACCAAACCGTTAGGTTTAGGTTTGAATTTTTTTTCAAACCATTCAAAATGGTTTGGTTTAGGTTTGGGTTTTTCTCAAATCGTTTTATACGGTTTGATTTGAAAATATGTCAAAATCGATAAAATCAGACCGCTTACACCCCTAAGTTCAACAATGTCCTACCTCAACTTCAAATTAATGTCAACAATCATAGAAATGAGTCTCGACAGCCCAAAATTTCTTTCCTCGACTCACATTGAATGCAATAATGGTGAACTTTATGTACTAATCACGACACAGCACTATTAATTCTAAACTCCAACACATAACATAAAATGACTATACTTGGATTTAGGAGACTATTGTTATGACTCGTTACACGTGGCTCTATGTGTCCAATCTACTATAGCCTTGGCCCACTCAAGCCGAAGCGCGTGGCATGGTGGTTGAGGCCCTGAAGCCAATGTGGAATGCAACGTAGCCAAAATTAACATCTCAACTGAAGCTCAGCATCATGAAGACCGAAGAGCATTGGACGAAGTGGTTTAATTCGAGGCCTATATGCAAAACTCGATGCCTCCGAAGCACTTTCTATATCACTTCTTCCAAAAGATTCGTTTTTACACAAGTATTGTAATACTCCGAAATTTTATGCTAGTTTAAATTTATTTAAGATGGCGATTTAACTTTCAATACTATATTTGGCCATAAGAAAATGGGACACCACCTTTGTAGTAGTTAATGTTAGAGGTAGCTAATGACTACAAGCATGAGGTGTTAAATGTTGTGTTTACATGAAGTGATTATTAATTAGTCGAACCTTAAGTCAAGTATGAAATTGAATGTGTGATTTGCATGATTGAATAATCAAATGTTGATTGTACATATTTTTCTTGTTTTCTAGCAATTTGAAAATTGGATTTTCGGATTAAAAAAAAAATTAAAAATTGGCAACTGTTGCCGGCGGGAAGAAGAGCGGCGACGGTCGCCGCTGCTGGGAGCGGCAGCAGGCGCCGCTGCACCAGGCAGCGGCCCCTGCTGCCTACACAGCAGCGTGAAAACGCTGCTGTGTGAGCAGCATTTTCACGCTGCTGTAGCGGAAGGAGCCGCTGCTCATGCGGCTCCTGCCGCGGGACACTAAGAGGCGCCGGCCGGCGATGCCGGCGCCAACAACAAATAAATAAAAAAAAATTAGGGTTATCAGAAATCGGGTGGTGGCAGGGGGTTACTCTGCAATTACTGTAATTACGGGGGCCTTCCTGCAATTTTATAAAGAGTGTCAGTTTGCAAATTTTGAAAAGGACCTGTTTCTGTAATTTGAGAAATTGGGAGGGCCGGTTCTGAAATTTTCGAAATTTTAAGGTTTTGATTGTAAATTTTAACTTGGGTCAAATTTCAATTTCCAAATGGTTTTAAATTTGAATTTTGAATTGATTTTAAAATTGCACTTTAAATGGGTTTGACTGTTGGGAATCTACTTATACATGCACAGCGAAAAATTAAATTATTTCGATTCCCATCCAATAGATCTCATTGTGTTTGGTTAGGAATTGTGATAAGATTGTACCTTTTCCAGATCTGCAATCCTTTTGCTTTTCTTTTCGTTCCACAACTTTGATTCGCCACCACAGCTGTCCAATTGTCCAGCCTCCAACGGTGATCCACACAGAGAATATGATTGCAGCCTCTAGGATTTTCTCTTGTGCCAGCAAGAATAATGAAAACTTTAATGGACCTCAAACCCTAGTTATGTATTTATATAAACTCAAACAGGCTCGACCCGGTCCGGTCCAATAATCAATTAATCCAATTAATTAAACCCGGTCCGTGAATTAATTAATCCAATTAATTAACTCGAAAATATAAATAACAAATCCAATTAATTAATTTATTCAACGATTGTTAAATTAATCAATTGGCAATTTGCAATCTTCCAATTCTCTTTTGTGTGTGACCCATTAGGTTCCCGACCACGATGCCTAACGACGTGAAATATTATTTTGATCTAATCAAAATTGATAAATTAAAACACCCTTTTAATTTATCG
>NC_036248.1:758508-759042 GCF_002742605.1 Olea europaea var. sylvestris
CAATACATGTGACGGGAAATGTCACGTGGTATGACAAAACCAAATTCGTTCGTTTACCGTGAAACTATAATCCCTTCGTCAATATGATCCGATCAATTACGAGATATGGAGTTGTGTCAATCTCGATCATCGATCATATCTTTCACTCCACTATTAAGTCAATATAAATCGAAAACTCCTTTTCGACTCATGAGTACACCTTGGCCAAGGATTTCATCATTGACTTAATTGAATGAAACGCAGATCATAATCTCCTACTATCTAAGAGTGACGAATCCTTTATTGATCAATCACAACCTTCATAGATTCTTGACGTACCCGAACGATGTCGTATTAGCGGCCCTTTTCAGAGCAACATCCAACACCGCCAAAGTATGACTGTCCTCATATAAGGTACCATGACGACCTCAAGTCAAAGGACCAATTTCACTACCGAACGTTAGAGATTAACCACTGACACTCAGATAGTTATCCATGTGGAATCTCTCGACGGGTCTCCAATGTTTTGTTCTATAACAAACATCCACGTGTTCA
>NC_036248.1:760763-761224 GCF_002742605.1 Olea europaea var. sylvestris
GCTAGCCTTGACATTGGGCTCCACAATTTTAAGCATATTAAGCAACTCAGGGAGCGTGCATTCGATCTTATTCATGTTAAAATTCATGATGAATTGTGAATAACTATCTGGCAGAGACTGTAGAACCAAGTCAATACTTAGTTCATGATCCATGATAAAACCCAGTGAACTGAGTTTTTCAATAAAACCAATCATCTTCAGCACGTGAGCACTGACTGATGATCTTTCTGCCATTTTGCACCGGTACAGCTGTTTAGAGGTCTCATACCTCTCCAGACGAAATTGTTCATCATACAACTCCTTGAGATGAAAAATCATAGTGTAAGCATCCATACCCTCATGTTGCTTCTGCAACTCAGGAGACATAGCTGCAAGCATCACACTTGCTGCAGTGTTATCGTCATCACTGTGTTTATTGTAAACAGCCACCTCTTCCTGAGTGGAATTTTCAGTAGGCACCA
>NC_036248.1:761382-761570 GCF_002742605.1 Olea europaea var. sylvestris
ACTTGATTCACAGTGGGCTGGGATCCCATTCGTTGTATCGGGATCTTGAGTGTACTCAACAAATCCTAATAAAACATTTGGGTAGATTTTATCATCAATTGTATCTTCATACAACTCCCAGATCATTAAGCCGACAACTTCTTTGTCTTCACACATCTTATGTGTTAGCTTAACATGCCTCTAAAACC
>NC_036248.1:761897-764126 GCF_002742605.1 Olea europaea var. sylvestris
TATATATATATGGATGATTATGGACTTGTTCTATCTAATTTTCCCGAGCCAAAAGGAAAACTAGTTGGTCAATTCCTAAGGGGTACAGTATTGGACCAATACCAATACACCATCTTCATGGTGTCCACCTCTTCTTGCGCCTCCAATTAGCCCAACTTGCAACATGTATCCTATACTAGTTGGCACGCAGGCCTAAAAGAAAACGGACTCGCAGGCCCACAATAATAATAATAACAACGGACTCGCAAGCCCAATTATTTAATAAGGAGCTCGCAGGCCCACAACAATAATAAGTAAATCAACCATTCAATACATCCATATGGTCGAGTCCATAATCATCCATAAACATTCATCACATAAATGTTTCCTATGTATAATATCTAATATTATATGCAATGTGTCATAAATCTAGCAATTATAGTCGTCAAAATTAAATCAAAATTTTGGGATCGAGATAATTAAACAATTAATTAATCATATTAATTAATTAATTTAATTGACGGGCCAATTTAATTAAAATCTAATTTTAATTAAATAGCAAATTAGAGTCAAACTCTAATTCCAAGAATTTAGGGCGAATTAATTTAATTAAAATCAAAATTTTAATTAAATACCAAATTAGAGTCCAACTCTAATTTCAAGAAGAAATTTAGGGCGAGCTAATTTAATTAAAATCAAATTTTAATTAAACATCTAATTAGAGTCTAATTCTAATTGGAACAAATTATAGGGTGAATTGATTTAATTAAAATCTAATTTTAATTAAATAGCAAATTAGAGTCAAACTCTAATTCCAAGAATTTAGGGCGAATTAATTTAATTAAAATCAAAATTTTAATTAAATACCAAATTAGAGTCCAACTCTAATTTCAAGAAGAAATTTAGGGCGAGCTAATTTAATTAAAATCAAATTTTAATTAAACGTCAAATTAGAATCTAATTCTAATATCTAAAATATCTTTGGGCGAATAATTTAATTAAAATCAAATTTTAATTAATCACTAAATTAGAATCCAATTCTGACTTAAATTGAATTAAGATTTTAATTTAGGATAAAACTCCTAAATAAAATAAAATTCAATTTAGAGTCAAAGTTTAATATTTAAGTCAAAATCCAATTTTAACGAAAATATAAAATGTCGTCAATTTTAAATAAAATTTTAATTTGGGCCAAAATTAAAGTTATAGAATAAATCCATTTGAAATTCAAATCTAAATCCATTTTTATTTCAAAAATTATAAACAGGACCTCCAATTTCTTTAAATTATAAAAGGGCCCCCTTTTTATTTACAGAATGCCCCCGGTAGTGGAATTGCAAGCAAGGGTCCACAATATCAACCTTTTGCAAAATAACCATTATTTTAAAATTCTAACAAATGGACCCCAACATCATATTGCAGCCGGGTCCCCACAATTACATTAATTGCAGAGGAACCCCCGCCTCCACCCGATACATAGATATAAAAAATGACCCCTAATATCATATTGCAGCCGGGTCCCCACAATTACATTAATTGCAGAGGAACCCCCGCCTCCACCCGATTTCTGAAAACCCAAAAAAAAATTTTTTTTTTTTTGTTCCTTTTGGGTTGTGGTTCTCCCCTCCCCCCGGCGCCGGCGTCACTGTCGGCGCCGGTTAACCATCTGGCGGCAGGAAGCCGCTTTGCGGCAGCTTCCTGCCGCGCGCAGCAGCTCACTGCTGCTGTCGAACGACAGCAGTAGTAGCTGCTGCAAACACAGCAGCGGCAGCACTTGCTGCCGCGCTGCCTCCCCCCGCCGGCGGCAACACTTGCCGCCGGCAGAGAGCCTTGCACGAAAAAAAAATTTTTTTTTTTCATATTCCAATCCAAAGTTTATTTTATATTCAAAACCATTTTGTTGATATAAATTTCTAATTGCTAGAAACAAGAAACCAACAATCAACTTTTGATTATTTACTTGAACAAGACAATAAACAATCTCTAACAAACACAAAGTAGGCTCTGATACCACTGTTGGGAATCTACTTATACATGCACAGCGGAATTTAAAATATATTTCGATTCCCATCCAATAGATCTCATTGTGTTTAGTTAGGAATTGTGATAAGATTGTACCTTTTCCAGATCTGCAATCCTTTTGCTTTTCTTTTCGTTCCACAACTTTGATTCGCAACCACAGCTGTCCAATTGTCCAGCCTCCAACGGTGATCCACACAGAGAATATGATTGCAGCCTCTAGGGTTTTCT
>NC_036248.1:764254-789781 GCF_002742605.1 Olea europaea var. sylvestris
CCCTTTTAATTTATCGTCAATTCACATTCGTCGTCCCTGATTGATATCTAGCAATGTGTCAGGGCAATACATGTGAGGGGAAATGTTACGTGGTATGACAAAACCAAATTCGTTCGTTTACCGTGAAACTATAATCCTTTCGTCTATATGATCCAATCAATTACGAGATATGGAGTTGTGTCAATCTCGATCATCGATCATATCTTTCACTCCACTATTAAGTCAATATAAGTCGAAAACTCCTTTTCGACTTATGAGTACACCTTGGCCAAGGATTTCATCATCGACTTAATTGAATGAAACGCAGATCATAATCTCCTACTATCTAAGAGTGATGAATCCTTTATTGATCAATCACAACCTTCATACGATTCTTGACGTACCCGAACGATATCGTATTAGCGGCCCTTTTCAGAGCAACATCCAACACCGCCAAAGTATGATTGTCCTCATATAAGGTACTATGACGACCTCAAGTCAAAGGACCAATTCCACTACCGAACGTTAGAGATTAACCACTGACACTCAGATAGTTATCCATGTGGAATCTCTCGACGGGTCTCCAATGTTTTGTTCTATAACAAAAACATCCACGTGTTCATTTAAGTGTCACCACACTTTAACTTGTGAGATCAGCTACTTACTTCGCAAGTAAGAAATGTCACACGTGATGGTCTATCTGTAATAACGATATCCGTATCTCGTTATTATTTACGACCACGGATGATTTAAGATTCAATCAGATGTAATTTGTATCTCACAATCACAACTCCTTGTGATTAACAAATTACAAATATTTGAATCTACGGACTCTATTATTTATTTAATTGTCTATTAATTAAATAATAGATCTGCCATTTAATTGCATTAATTATATATAAAAGTATTTATGTCCAAAGTTGATTGGACCTAGGGCATAATACTTACATATATAACAAACCCATAAATCCCTATTCTAAATGGAATTAAAGTCTAAAGATACAAAAGTTACCATAAAAATAGAGTTTTAACTAAAATAATAGATTTTGCGAAATTGAAAATTCATGTGCCGAAACACACTATGCAGTTGCATAGCATCTTTTCTTGCGGTCGTATAGAAGACCATTGAGCCATGGCTGTCATTTTTGTGATGTACCATGCAGCTGCATGCATGAATAAGCTATATGATTGCATAGTTTTCCTTTGCAGCTTCTTCGTCCGTTAATTGTATCACGTTGATCCACTTCTAATCTTTCCCCAAGTCCAACATAAAACTTGCTCATTTGTTTGCCAAGATCAATGTTTCATCATTGTAGCTTGAATGAGCAATTCCATCACTTCCTTGACCTTCTTTGCTTGCGATCGAGTCATCGGCCCTTCTTCGACAATCAATGGATCATTGTCCAAACTTGCCTTCGTTTCATGGATCGTATCACTGTAGTTCCCAAATCTAAGAAAATCCATAAACAAGCTAGAGAGATTTAGGAGATGAAAGCATTGCTCATTGTGGTCCATGGTTCTATCTTTGTATGGGCATCTATCATTGATAAATTCATGTAAGCTACAATAGAAGCATCAGTTGTTTGAATTCAATTGCAACAATACTTATCATATATAACCACCTAGTCCTTTTGGACTCATACATTTTAGAGTCCATTAATTTAACTAACTCAAGGTCCAAATAGGAAAAACTAATTCTAGTGATAATGTTTCTAGACATATAGAGTTATTTTTTACAGCACATCATCAACCAGCTAGAAGAGACTGTTGTTTGTTTAGACAACAGAGGGGCTGGAGTACCATACCACATTGAAACAAAAAAAATAGTAGCAAAGGCAAGATTGAAACAAGAACCAATAACCATACAACACCAATCTGCTTAAGTTCAATGACAAACAACATAGCCTAGTAAAGCAAAAACAATCCCAAAAAGTTCTGCATAAATATGAGAATGTTATCATGTATCAAATCACCGATGGTAGAAGTACTAAAAGCATGTGCCTTGCCAAAGGTATAAAATGAAAAAAAAATATATTATCAAATGATCATTTCACCACAAGATATCTCTCTCAAAAATAGAAGACCACAAAATAACTAGTTCGAGAAATGCATATGTTCAATAAAATATCAAATGGATATGCGAGCCCACAGTTCCTCTAGGTGAAGTCTGACTATGTACGAAACTAAGTGAAATATTCAAGTACAAAAGTTCGAAAGGAAAAAAATGGGAGAACCGTCCCCCCTCTATAGCAGCAAAAATCGTTACTAAAACATAAGTGGGCAAATATGTAAAACACAACTTCTAAACTAATGAATTACACATGAATGCAAAACAGAATCAGTGATCAACATATCACTAAACGACCGCCACCTATTACTTTTTAGATGACCTAATTGTCCCAAAGCCTCCAAGAAAATCTATATATATTCTCACCTAAATGGATAAATGCATGCAGAACTCAAATATGTCTATGGAAAATAGTTATTTTTCCTTTTGCTCATGTTTGAGCATCAAAATCAGAGAGTGTATGAGGATAAAATCCTAGCTAAGTAAGAGGAATTTGTTAATTATAATTTTATTGTCAACAAATTGATGTTGTTTGTGAAAAATTGAGCAAAGAAAACTACGAATCTATCCATTAAAGTGGAGAAATCATTGAAATCTGCAAACAATGAGCTAAATAGAAGTAAATTTGGAGAAAGTAAAAGCATTGGAATTTGAATTGGAAGCAGACTGTAACGTCCCAATTTTTTTTTCTTTAAAATTTAAGTCGCTACCAAACGTTTCTTCAAAAATAAATGGGTTGTAATAATGCTATCCCAAAATAAAATAGTGTTAAGTGAAAGAATAAAAGTTTTAATACATATATTCCTTTCATCCCTTTTATACAATTGACGCGACGACAAGGTATTTTACAATTTTTAAAACATACATGTCTAATTTTAATTGAAGTATGTAGCCCCATGCATACTTTCTGGTTTTTATAAAAGTGTACAGCACCATACATGTATTTAATCATTGAATTTAAATCTTTTAATGATAAGTGACCATAAAAATATATAACTGTTGACGTTTATGCAGCCACTTGTCCGTTTCAGCATTCAATAGTTTTAAAATGGCAGAAAAGTAAGATGGGATTTACACCAAATATCATGAATCTTAATTGAAATTCGAAGTGCGATTTAAACATTTAAAGAGATGGGAATGTTAATATCCTAGAAAACATGCAACTAAATTTTTAGCGAACTTGTCCAAATAATTAAATTAAACATAAGTGTCTATTGCAATAATATTAAATAGAAATAAAGTTACGTGCTAGGTTTTAGAGTTTTGTCCCATGAAATGAGGCACAACCACACCACCGAGCCGCCGACTTCGACACAACTCGTACTAACCTGTAAGGTAGGGAAAATGAATGAGTATAAAGAACACTCAGTAGGACATGATTAATGGTGCGATCCCAAATAAAATATTCAATCATGTATCAAAATAATCATACCTTCATATCATATCTTTAGATTCCGGTAAGAGCTCATATCATATCATATTTTTGATATCGGATGACCATTTCATATCATATCATAATCATATCATATCATATCATATCATATCATATCATATCATAACTTTCATGAGTATAACATTTATCAACATGAAGAAATAAATTAAACAGGACTAACTACTTGCACCTTGTAATCCTACCTTGATTGATGAAAAGAGTTTTCTTGAAAGAAAGACAGTAGATTCTTGTTCAAGACTTCTTCTTCTTCTTCTTTTTTTGTTCAAGAAAATATATCACAACTCTCTTATTCCTAACGTGAAACACTTATTATGGTAGACAAAGCTTCTCCACGTTTGTACCATCTATCATATTTATATGATATAATAAAGTCACACGTTTTTCCATGATTTACTTATTTTCCTTCTAGTTACACACCGGTCAACCAATTGATTTTAACTCAAACAACGAAATTACCAATATCAATCAAATATAGTTGATGGAGTGGGGGTACAAGATATGATTTTCGTGTATTTCCAAGATGTTGACAATACTACAATTTTTTTATATCATTCCTACCATAAAAGAGAGAAGATTTCTTTATTCTAGCTATATCCAATCTACACGGATCTATGCGTGATATATAAATTCCCAAAATCAATGTAATTAAATAATATTAAATTTATAATAATTGGCAATTCTTGTCACTCCCCCAAATCAAGGTAAATAAATTATTTTAAAAATGAAACTTCCTCATCTATCAACATCAAATCATGACCAATTGTGAAATAAATTTCTCTCTTCTTTTTCAACAATATAGCTCACGTGGGAATGGAAAGTCTTAAAATGAATAATTTATTATAAATTTAGACAATATCTTTTAGCCTCAAAATCATGGACATAACTTGTTCGAAATAATTATTTCTCGAGTCCAATGTACTTTATTTAATACAAGCTACATAACGAGCCCAACATCGATATATAAACTCTCGTTCTATCGATACTTAATTATTTAGCCCAAGTAAAATATGAATTTAAAAGCTATTCCATTTTAGCCCTCAAATTTTCAAAATATAAAATATAGTATACACTTTTATTCTAAAATTTTTGGGGTGTTACACAGACGGTGACAATTTGATGAATAATGATGCAAATTCGATGCGGCAGAGAAAATAAATACCGACAAACTTGGAGGCAAGTATTTTTCCCGTTCAACACCGTCGTCTACCGAAAAAGATATCCATAACGAAAACTCTATAAGAAATGGCAAAAATCCTTAAGGTACTAAATGCAGATAACACATCTTTGCGTACAAAGTTTGAAAATTCGAGGATGAAGTTGCAAGGTAAATATAGTAAGAATAAAGTAGAGCCTATTATTTACTTCTTCTACAAAAATAGCACCAACCCGCAAATATCAAAAACTTGTGATAGTATGCCGAAAAGGAATCGAAAGGAGCAGTAAATAAGCCCACCCTAAAGAGGCTTGTCAGTGAGGTGTATTCTAATGATAGGAGGTATAAACAGCACTATCGTCATGAAAGTTGGGGAGCGAAAAGCCTTATCAACACTTCATATAACACTCATCTATATGATAAATATGAAAATCGACTGCAAGATCATACGAACTGGATGATAAAGACGAGCACCTATCGTTCTCAAAAGAAATTAAGGAAATACCAATTTTGAATAATTTTACTTGTCCAGTAATAGAAAATACAATCTGATGTACCAACTATAGTTAGGCTCAATCAGGATTTGGCTAAAATTGAAACAATCATTCCTAAGGAAATTCGATGGAGAGGATGGGACAGGCATCAAGCATGAGATTGAATAATATAAGACAAGAGGAAGGAAAGTCTCTTAGGAGTTACTTCATACAATTTAGAGCTGAATTGATTACTTACGATATCATATACAGGTACGCCTTATGGAATGGTTTGTTAATGAAAACTCCCTACTGGGTAGATCTCCATAACCTAGTACATGATTAATTTATCAAACTCCCGACCTTCAGTGAGAGAAACAAATACTATAATCGAAGGCCCTTACATCAATGGAGAATGATGAACGCACAAAGAAACTTTGCCGAAGAAGCTAAGAAGCTCATACTAGAAAACTTTTGGATTTGAGGTAATCCTAAAATTGCATAGCTTTCAATTACGTTTAATGATGATGACGAACATGGAATCATATATACCCACTGTGATATATTAGTATTACGAGCCGTACTAGCTCGTAATGACCTTAACTGTATGTTTGTAGATAATGGTAATCTATAAATATTATGTTTGGAAGTGTTTTTTATCAGACGCAGGTAGATACCCTTGGGTACCCATGATCAAATGCTTGTATTGTTTCATTGGTGAGAATTCAGTGCCAATGAGAAAGATTATTTTGACAGTCGAGTTAGGCGAAGAGCCAACTATATTCCAGAGATATATGGGCTTTCTGATCATGGACAGTAGAGCTTATAACAGGATACTAGGGAAATCCGCCCTAAAGCAGTTGTAAGTAATAACATCCATTTATCATCCGTGCACGAAATTTAAAACTCCAAAAAGAATAGCCACCATCAAGGATAAAAAAGTGATTGGACGAGAATGCTATCTTAGCGCGTTGAGAAAAGTAGCCTTGAGGGCTCTGATGATTAATATAGTGATGGTAGAAAATAAGATTGTTATGCTCAAAAGTACTTGTTTAGAAAAGTAAGTATTCGATGTTGTAAATGGTAAGTTGAATAACTCACCAGTGATAAGAATTGGGGTGAACACGAGGAAAAGATCAAAAGTTTCCATTCATTGCAAAGTTTTGACAAAAGGTGAGCAACAAAGTCTTAACCAAAGATAAAGTTTATTTCGCTAAAAAAATGGAGATTTAGTTTCATCCTGCGAAGGTCAACTACAAAGGGCAAATCTATGGACACCCACAGAGAAATTTGATGTCATGACAGGAAATCATCTCAACTACTCATAATAGTAATCTTTTGTACCCTTCTATTGCAATGAATATTGAATAAATTTCATATTTGGTGAAATCGTATTGTTAACATACAAAATTGATTAAGTGCACTTGTATGAAGCATGATTAAATGATAATCGAGTTGAAATGTGAACTTCAATAAAAAAAAATACAAAATGGTAGACTAATAAATCTATCTGAAATACTAGCAAAAAATATCATTACAATAAGAAAATAAGACAAAAGAAAATTATTTATCCAAATTAACAGAGGTTGAAGATTTCAAAATGCTGAATCCTCAAAGGGTATAATCACTTTAGGTGAGAAGAGAAAGTAGGAGCATCAGCTGACTTAGCAGTAATAACAGCTTTACTGGGAAGAACAGCCTAGGAATTCGTGGGTTGGAAAGGTTCGATAGGAATGGACAATGTATCAAGAGCTTTAGAGGCCGATGGACGAACCTCGAGAGATAAGGTTGTCTCAACATCTTCGCTAGCCTCCAAAAAGTCCATTTTCCATTTAGGATGAAAGCTCCTAAACCTTGTCAACTCCTTCTTGCATTACTTCATCAACAAGCTTTATCTCGCAAGCACTTACTTTAGCAAGGGTAGACACCATAATGGCTAGCTTTGGCTCACTACTTTCCAGTTGATTGCTAGTAAAACCATTTCATCCCTCATATATTCAAGATCCTTGGTTGTAACATAATGCTCTGCCTTCACCAACAAAAGCTCTTCTCTAAGTGTTTTTAACATCGCGGGCTTGTACGAAGCATGATTAAATGACAATCGAGTTGAAATGCGAGCTTTAATAAAAAAAATACAAAATGGTAGATTAATAAATCTATCTGAAATACTAGCAAAAATAACATTACAATAAGAAAATAAGACAAAAGAAAATTATTTATCCAAATTAACCAGAGGTTGAAGATTTCCAAAAGCTGAATCCTTAAAGGGTATAATCACTTTAAATAAGAAGAGAAAGTAGGAGCATCAGCTGACTTAGCAGTAATAATAGCTTCGTTGAGAAGAACAGTCTTGGAATTCGTGGGTTGGAAAGGTTCGATAGGAATGGACGATGTAGCTATAGCCTTAGAGGTTGATGGAGGAACCTCAAGAGATAAGGTTGTCTCATCATCTTCGCTAGCCTCCAAAAAGTCCATTTTCCATTTAGGATGAAAGCTCCTAAACCTTGTCAACTCCTTCCTGCATTACTTCATCAACAAGCTTTGTCTCGCAAGCACTTACTTCAGCAAGGGTAGACTCCGTAAAAGCCAGCTTTGTCTCACTACTTTCCAATTGATTACTAGTACAACCATTTCATCCCTTGTATCTTCAAGATCCTTGGTGTTAACATAATGCTCTGCTTTCACCAATAGAAGCTCTTCCCTTAGTGATTTTAACATCGCGGGCAACCCTCTGAGTGTAGGCTGATGGTTCATCTTAGCCTGTTCTAAGTCCATAGAGACCCGCTGAACATCGGCTAATAGAGTAGCTTCCTTTGCTGCAAAGACATCAGTATCTTTGTTAAGTTTAACTCAGACTAATCCTTTTCAACTCCCTCCAACTTCCTCTGAAAGATAGTACATTTCTTCTTTAACAATTGTACTTCTCGTCCAATCTGTCAGCTCGCAAATCACAAACTTCATACTTTGCTTGCTAATCATGATGTAAGACAACAGCTCACATTAGATGAGCGTCGGTCATTTTTTCCCTTTGCATTGGCGTGAGCTCCTACGCTAATCTCTTCCAGGACTGGTTAAAATAATTGAAGACAAATCTCACAATCTGAAGAACAAAAAGAGAAAGCATAGATAGAACTCTTAAATCTAACTCTTCAATTAGGTAAGGGTTGAATAGAAATTTCGAATTTGGAGTAAATTTTCTAAGGAAATAAATAACTTCGGGACCTGTAATCTACTCAAACCCACTTATCATTTTCTTTTCTTTTGAAAGGATCCCTGACACGAGATGGTATGGAATAACAAGGGCAAAGACCCTTGAGCTGAGGTAGCAATAGGATACTTCGATCTCCCAAACCCCTTTGAGGACAAATGTCATTTGGTCGTACCCTTAAACACTCGTAAAGAGACATTTCTAGCCCCACAGACCATTTAGAAGCTAAATCTCTAGGCATGAAAGGTGCCAAAGTCCTCTAGCTTTTAGGTACCACAAAAGGGTTAACATTAAAATCAATCCACACTATGAAAATGGAGAAGTCAGAAACTATCCAAAAATAAATTTACCCATTGAAATTTGTATGCCAATATTGTAAAAGTTTAAGTTGGACAGACAGAGCAGTCTTTCTACTTCATGAGCCTTAGAACTTAAGCTTAGAATAGGTGCTACTAAAGCAAGAAGATCAATAGGAGCTCAACCATTTGTGACAAATGGCTACATCGAGCTCCCAATCGTAAGCAAGACAGATGAACTTATGCCATGGTGAACGATTTTTCTTAATAATCAAATATCGGAACTCCATGATTGATAGCAAAAAAAACTACAGCCTATTCCCAAGAATATGATCCAACCAAAGGGGACGATCTTTCATTTTAATTTAGTACCAATGCTGAACTCCCAATAGCAAACAGTCGTGTAACTTGTCTTCAAAATCTTTACTTAGTTGTCCATAATGAGAAGTGAAAGGAGGTAGCACGGAGGATTGGCCTGTAGAGAAAACAATTACAACGTCAAAGGCTCGAATGGGCCCTGATTAAGAAATAATTCTTCTACATTGAAAATACAACTTTCATTTAAGTGAGATGGCCAGTCAATTAGGAAAATTTTATAAGAATGATCAAAAAAGAATTCATTACATTTATAGAAAATTAGCTCAGAAAAGTAAGCAATAAAGTATATTACTTATCACTTATATTGCACGTAAAAAATAAGTTCAAAAATTTCATGATTGGAAATGAGTTGACCTTTTAAATTGGCATAAAATTTAGGAACATTATCCATAGAATGATAAGCTGACACGACATGTCAATAATTAATGGTAACCTCCTAATGTCAATGGGAAGAGTATGCAATCAAGTAATGGCCTTAAACAACAATGTGGCACCCCATGGAATCTCATGTGATTGAGTAAGAACTAAAAAAAATCAACGTGAAAGTCATACAACATAGTAGGCACGAGATCTAGCAAATCTAAAATGTTAGACATACTTTCTCAATTATATCAATGTTAAGTATATCGGCTGCAGATGTGGTCATGGTAGGGAGCACAATACATTGTTAACAACTCTCAACTTCTATGAATATTGAGAAAAAAATTGATGGAAGTGCCCATGAGAAATGCAAATGATAATATAATCATGAAAAAGATATCTCGATTAATTCATCAAAAAAGGGAAAATCGGGTGCCATAATGCAAAATATTTTCTTAAGACAATAAACAACTGCTATTTGTATAGCAAGATTAGGATGTCTTAATAGCTTATTTGAGACCAATACTGCGCTAAGTGTATTAATAGATGTGAGCATTAAAACATCAGGCAATTGATCCATTTGTGAAAGCAAATACTCAGCTTGTTCAAGTAATGATAGGAGCTCATTAAAAGACAACGAGGGACGAAGAAGCTTTCTTTTATTTGTTAACAAGTGGATTCCTAATATTTGGTATTCATGCCATAACATTTTTTTTTTCAAAATTGACATGTCAAAACACTAAAATAAAAGTAAATGTTCAAAACAATAAATTGTTACCTTATGAAACTCAAAAGAGTCAAACAATACCCCAATCACAATTTTCAAGTTGGCATGGCCACAATGACAATCTTCTGTGCAACTATCAATCAATAGAAATAAAAAACTGCAAATAATGTCAGCCAATTTTCAAGTTGGCATGGCTACAGTGACAATCTTCTATGCGACTATCAGTCAATAGGAAAAAAAACTACAAATAATGTCAGTCAATTCCTCTCTCTCTCTCTCTCTCTCTCTTCTCTTCTTTTCTTTTGTTTCTCTCTCTTTTTCTCTTTCTTTTTTTTAACAATTAAACGCTTAATACAAATATAATCATTTCACACATAAACTAAAAACAAATTTAGAAATGTGGAGGCGGTGGTTAGGCAAAATCAACTCCTTCAATGTTAGAAACCATTCTCCATAAAACCTTTCTCTTTTTGCTGCGCTTATAACTTTTTGTAGATCAGTGATAGATCAATTGGCGGTGGTGGCTGTTTGAAGAAAAAGGAATGCGGTGACTAAAAATGATGGTGGCATATTACGGAGACGGAAGTATGTGTAGTAGATTTTACCTCGCGATTGGTGAGGTGGTCAATGATGAGGATTTGTTGCAGCAAAGTTGAAGGTAGTAAAACTAGTGTTATAGGTTGTGTATGCTCTAGGGTTGTTTTTGGTAATTACCATGTGGTGCCGACAAGGTGACGATCGGCCACAATGATTTCAAGGATTGTCAGCAATGGGTAGATTGTAGGTTGGTGAGTTTGATTTTGTGGAATATATAATGGAATTAGGCCAATTTTTTGGGATGCCAACGATTTGAGGTGATGATGGAAACAAAAGACCTGTTAGTCTATAAGGGGTTGCTCTCTTACTCAACATCTCCCTCAATAAGCTAATTAGCGTCTCAAAAAGTGACTTATCCCATGGGAACAAATCCATTGTATTAATCTTTAACTAGTACGAACAAGAAATGTTTAACAACCTTTTTGTAACCTCCCAGATAGAGATATGAAGTATTGAAATACAATGTACCAAGCATAAAAACATCCTAATCTGGAATGTCACTCGTAGCAAAAAAAAAAAAAATGCTTCCCTTACATTTTCATGTGTCACGACCTTCAACATGCTGAAATATTTGTTTTCCAAATGTGGAGAAGTTTTATCCAACCTATTTGTATCAACATTGCTAAAAATATTTGAGCTCGGTCTCAGAGAGTGATAATCTTACAAATCTCCCTACTATATTAAACCACATTTCTTTTTCATTAGGCTGTTGAACCTGTCTCAACAGGAAATAATGTATCAACTATGATGTACAATAATTTTATCATATTCCAGAAAGTGGGCAAAGTATGTATTATGTAGTATAAGCTATTCAGCATTATTTAAGTTCATTTTAAATTTTGTCAGCACACCATTCGTGGAAGTAATTATAATTTTATCAAGAAACCAACTATCCTCTGATATAATGAATCTCCATACCTACATATTGATCACAAATAATATAATCGTTGGTCACAGATGGATTGCCAGATCACAAACAACAGTAACAAATATGTCATAAATCACCTTCTATAGTTCATAACTCATGCGACAAAATTACACAACAACAACAAAATCCTTTTCTATAGTTATCTCCATGCTTGCATATTGGTCACAAATAAAATAATCGTTGGTCACAGATAGATAGCTAGGCCACAAACAACAGCAACAAATATGTCACAAATTCCCTTTCATAGTTCATAACACAACACAAAATTACATAACAACAACAAAATTCCTTTCTACAGTTCGGCGTTTAAATTAAAATTACACAGTCTAAAATTGAATGCAAAATGTCATATATGAAAAATAAGCCATCCATACTTGTTACCCATCAATTTTAAGGTTCAGAAGTATGCTCGAAATGAAGAAAAATATGAACGAAATAAAACTTACCTTCTTTGCGGTTAAAGTTGTGACCGATCGTATGGGTTTGAACAGTTTAAAAGGAGAGTCTTTATGTATTTCATCTACTTTTCTTTTACCTCTTCTGTCTCCTCGCTTTCCACTTTCTTCACTTCCACTCTTCAATCAAGTCATTACTCTTTGTGTTTATCGTATGCCGCTTTCACTTAGAGGACTAGAAATTGATTGGTGTTTATATATTAGGAAGACAATAAGTGTCGATGGCTGCCATGAGTACAACTGAGAAGTATTGGCGATGAATAATGATGAGCGCTGAAAGGTCATCATATATGGATTCGGTGAAGAATAAATGAACGTGGGTAGAGGTTTTTGAATGAATGTGGGTAAAGGTTTTTGGAATATATGAAAGTTCAGTAGTTTTCCTTTTTGAAACACATAAATCATGGGATATAGTTATTAATTATTACTTAGATAATTAATAATAAAAGATATCTGATTTTTGAATAATGAAATATCCAATCTTATTTTAGAATATTGATCTATAAAAGTAGAGTGGGATGTAATTTTCGCTAATTATAGGTGGGTTGTGGTTTATATATTGGATGGAAATTGGGTTGCATTGTGTCATGGATTGGTCTGGGTTAATAGTTTTAGTATTGCTAATTTTGTGGATGTTATGCTATTATGGGTTTAATGAGATAGAGATCACGATCCTATAGGTAACAATAGTTGGCATGGCAAAGGAAAAGCAGTAGTATTTGTTGGCAATTGTGGAGAAAACTTGGTCGCGTGGACAAAAAAATTGTAAAACAATCAGTAAAGATTTCAATATATGGTGTTTAATCTGTTTTGAAGTTACAAATGTGATGCAATCAACGGGTGCTTGGTTGCATCGGCTATTGCGATAAGGTTTGGCTACTAGAAGGGAAAGCTTAATTGACAAAAAGGATCATCCGTCAATTGAAAAAAAAAACTTTGAAGCCCATGAGTGAAACATAAAAAATAATAATAAAAAGAAAAAAATTGAAAAAAAAAACTTTGAAGCTATAAGTGAACAAGAGCTGAAAGTTAAATGCCCACAATTTGTGATAATCTTGTTTACAGATGTTCCATAATGTAATGTTAAGTAGCAATTTGATAAGGGGGACCAAGTTTAGCTATGATACCAAAAGAAAATTAAAGAATTAAAAAATATTAAAAAAATACAAAAAAACTATGAAGTCCGTGAATGAATAGGAACAGTAATCAAAGGATTTAGTGATACATAGGATAAAGAAAACAGGAAAACCTCAAGAATTGTAAGTTAGGATCCTATAATCTGTGGTAGGCTTGTTTTTAGATATTTCATATGTAAATTTAACTAGCAATTTGATAAAGGTAACAAGTTTTAGCTCAAATACCAAATTTGATGTAAGACAGATTGAAATTTCAATAGAGAAGAGAGAGGAGAAGAGACAGCAAAAAATGGACAAGAACCGCAGAGAAGAAGGGAGAAACCCAGAAGAGAGAATCAGAAGCAAAAGAATCAAGTAAGAGAGAGAGAAAAAAAACTTGATCACCAAGCATATTCATTTCAATTCATCAATGTCTACTTCAATTACAATTGAAGACCATATAAATAATAAGACATAAACCTACCAGTGATGGGCTTGGGACAACCTAATAATGCGAGCCCAATAATTGAAAAGGTAAAATAGTCTAATAATAACAAAAGGATGTTTGCATCAATAGTATTATCCTTTTTTAGGTTTTGCCTTATTTCCCACTTTCACATGATAATAAATAGATTGGAATACCTCTGAAGAAAGCTTTTCCTTTAAACCAACGAGCTCCACAACTGGAATGACCTAATCATATGGGCCCACTCATTACGAATAAATTGGGTAGGAGCAATGTTAAAAGAAAAAAGAGTTTCTCGAAAAAAATGATGGAAAGTAACTTAAAATCCAATATCCATCGACTGTTTATGAATGGCTATACAATCATGAAGATGGTCCATGATTCGAAACTACCCAGGACATAATAACTCAATGTAATCAAGGACATTAAACTGACTTCTGTTTTCATCGAAGTCCCTCTCAGTAAGACTAGTAAAAATTTTCGAAGCTTCAAATGCCTCCATGTTACCCTCACTGAGATTGTTTGGTTCACTTGAAGGTTTTCATGCCTCATCACGTATCTCAGGCATAGGTCAACAACTACCCTCTGCCTAATAAATTATGGGTTAACTCAAGAACCATACAACACTTCTACGGAAGAAAATGAAACATTCGAAGGGTCATCCCTAAGTCAAGAACTCTCAGTCCCAGAATCATAAAACATGTTTTGGGACGACATTGTAAACAAAACTTTAAACGTTTATAGATAAAAATGTAGACACAGAAGCAAGATGAAGGCAAAACATGTACGTAAAGAAAGGTTTTTGAAAGACAGTTAAAGAAGGCTGGAGATGGAATCACAAAAAAACAAGTATGTAGCACCATAAATAAGAGCAACAAAGAAGCAATGAACAAACTCATGAAAAGAATGACGTATTTATAGGTTCGAAAAGAATTCCAAGCATTCGAATTATGTTAGTGATCATTACGGCCATTTAAGAATTTTCAAGCAATCTTAACCAGTTGAATACCAAGGAGTGCCCGAATAAAATTCAAAATAAACGAATGAGATTGCGTGTAGTCGACATGCTCATTAAATGTACCTATCACCATATGTAAAAAACTATTGTAATCATGGCATGTCCTCTCAACATAGTACAAATCAGCTACAACAAACAAAAAGGAATATGCTTAAGAATACTCATAATTGAAAGTTTGTTGCTCAATAATAAATAATTAAGTTCGAACTTTGGGAACTTAATGAAAAGTGAACTTCTAAGACTATTTTTTGAACAAAATATAAAATGGATATGCAAGCTCATAGCATTCCTAGGCAAAGTCTGACTAAATGCAAAGCTAAGTGAAAGCTTCAACCAAAAATGATGAAAAGGAAAAAAAGGACGAACCATCCCCTCTATGGAGGCAAAAAATCTTACTAAAACACATGTGGATAAATATGTAAAGTATGACTTCTAAGCCAACAAATAATATGTGAATGCATTAACATAATTAGTTATCAACCCACCACTAAGCGACCGCCACCTATTAATTTCCGGAATAACTTAATTTCCTCAATGCCTCCAAGAAAATCTATAAATACGAAGGCAAATATCTACCTCTCAAGTAACCATTTCCCCTCTTGTTCCTAATTCAACATCAAAATCAAAGAGTATAAGATGAGAAAATCCTAACTATCAACAATTTTATAGTCAACAACATATAATACATTTAATTCATTAGCTTACACTCACACTTACACGAACAATTATAAGGCACGTCCAACATTATGTAAACAAAAAAAAAAGGAAAAACATAGTGGCGAAATTGTTCTCTTGCCCACAATGAGCAGGTAAGACTACTTGCATGCTGATGTGACATAACAACTTTACTTACGATTCTTTCCAAATGTGAAAATCATAAGTAAGGTCTCCTCAAAATGGGCAAGATAAAACTTTCCATTATGGACAGGAGGACATGGGTGAGAGAAGTAGAGAGGTAAATATCTTCTAAGCCTACCCAAGACATTGATAAACTGACAAAAGGACTTCAACTTTTTAGTTTAGAAAGAGCTATTTATATCTGATAATATCACAAATTGTTAAGTAATTCATCCATTTATACTTATATTATTATGATATATTGATGCCTAAATACACTAGGTACCCTTATATTTTAATTTAGGTTGCAAATGGGTGGATATAGTAGAATTTGAGAGAAAAAGAGCAAAAAATGATCAAAATTGAAGCAAGTGAAAGTTCAGGGACCAAGTTATAAATAAATCAAAGATGAGAAGGGTGATGGAATGATGATCCAAGAAAGCTAAGGGTCAATTGGTTGCAATTGGAAGTCAAAAGAAGTGAAATATGATCATAACATTTACACAAATCGATATTCATCGGCATAAGGATGTTCCAGATATTTAGCCAAAGATGGATCCAATTCGAAGGGATCTATTTTCAGTGAAAAGAAGGGATCCATTTTTGACCTAGTAAATGACCTATTTTTGGGCGTAATCAATATCCATCAGTGAATTCTATTTCCTTTAGTGATTTTTCATCTCCCTGTGGAATCAACACTCCAAAGATGTACTACCACTATCGCGTTATTCTTTGGGTATAATCAAAATCCATCATTATTGTATATCTATCTCACTTTATATCAATCTCTATTAAAAAATTTTAAAAAAATTTATTTTTATTCGCATCACATTTTAATATCGTCCTTATCAAATTCATTCATTTTAACACTACTAGTAGTAAGCACGTGCATTGCACGTCTTATTTGAGGAATGAATAATATAGTAATAATTTTAAAGTAAGGCAATTGATAATGTTAAAAGGAAAAGCTAAATTGTTAAAAAATATACATATAAATAAAAGTTTTATGAAAATTATGTACATAAAGTGAAAATGTTGAATAAATTGAAATGCAAAGATTTGTTTATGCTAGACTTTGGTTGGACCCCTATTTTCAACTATTATGACGACAACGACCAATTTTGTGGTACATACAGATACGAAGAAAAATCAAATTAAAAGATGTACACATGATTAAGTTTAAAATGTTTACGTATAAGTAAACTAAAGGTACGAAAATAATTTTCAAATTAAAAAATTACTCATTTTGTTTATACCATAAACTTTTTTACCTAAAAAATAAAAATAAAAAATTATCTTATCTAAACATATTTAGAAATAAAAAATTACATATTAATCATGCTCGTCATATTAATCCATATCATTTATTTTAAATTAGAAACCAAAGTTACATCCAAAATAGATATCGAAGTGAAAAATCTTAAACAAATGTTTTCCTTTTCCTTTTAATGGGATTAATACAAATGGAGGAATAAAAATTCTTCATTTAAATTTACCGAGATAAAAATCCTTTTTATTTTCTTTATATATTTATATCTAATAAGTAACAGGATCACCATCATTTTTATGCTTATACAAAAATGAACACACAATATCCAGTCCCTCTATTTTGTTTTATTTTAATTATAATGTATTTGATTGATCCTTAATGGGCATTTAGAATATGATCCATTTATTGACTTTCTTGATTTAATTAACGTTGTCAAGGTTTAACAATGTTGTTGTCATGGGAGAATTCATCATTCACATTGTTTTTAAGTTTTTTAAAGTTAAAAAGTCACTGTAATTACATATTCAGCAAACACTAGTTTTAGATTACGACTAACATGGCAAGTGTAATTCAAAAAGTTAATACTTGTTCATAAAAAAAAATTATGTTCACGTGCATTTAACTATGTTAGAAATCTTAGAACGCATTAGCATATCAAAGAAGTTCCTTCCCTAATTGTAAGTTTATTATGATTTAGGCTGTTTTAATTAATTTTGAGTTTGACAAGGAAAAAGTATATCACCTTTCCAATAATTATCACAAGGAATTTTTTAATCCAATCACATAATGAGATGGCTTGTCTTGCGTAATGAGAATATTACATAACGTATGTCGTATTTACTACAATAGATACATCCATGAAAAACGAAAATTTCCTACCGTAAAAAGTCTATTTCAAGTGACGCAACCAATATCAGAAATTGCAGCTAGTAGGAAAGACACAGTCGAATCTTTAGCCATGATTCCAATTATTTTTAAACAAACCATGCTTGGGATACATAATGGACACCATAATGGTGTCCATAATGCCCAAGTGGTGCCACCCTATTGGAGGGGGCGCCTGACCCACCGGCACCCTCTCCAATAGGGGGGCGTCACTTGAGCATAATGGTGTCCGTTATGTTGAAGTAGCATAATCCTTTTTAAACCTCTTCTCTTATTTCCTTCAACTCAAAAAGGGCAGTTTTTAGACTGCAAATCATGTGTTGATCCCAAGACGAGGAAGGCTTATCTAAATCTCTAGAACAATATCTGCAAAAAACCAACCATTAGATTGGTCAATTCCATGCAATTCGTTCTAATTGTGAAATGAAAAACGGGTTATGAACTTACATTCAGAATCTGTCTTCACCCATTTATGTCCATCGCGACCTTTCTCAAACATTTCATCTTCTGTTTCAGCATTCAATGAATGTCTGTCGTCTATATATTTCTTCATTGATGATGCTCGAGAAGATTTTTGTGGATATATCTTGTTGGTGAGGATTGTTCTCATAAGCTGTTGAACATACAAAGTTCATAAACGATTTTATAACTGCACTTAAAAATGTGCAAAATAGGAACCAAACATTCCCCCTTACCGTCCAAATTCTTGATTCATAAAATGCATAATTACCTTCTCCATTCTTGATTCATGAAACGTGTCTCGTAGACCCGGATTTGGTACAAAACCACTTGTGCAGACGAACATTTTCTTGAGAAGGAAAGAAACTGATTTTCTCCCAATTGTCGTCTTCTTATTTTCACGAACATCTTTGTATCTTCCAAGGAATTTTCTAATAGTTCTTTCAATTTCTTCATCTTTATCATCTGAATTAGTGCCATATCTGTTAGAAATTGAAGGGCAGTTCAGGAATCTATCCAATGATAGATCAGAAATTTGTTCTTCAGCTTGTTTTTTAGACAAGAGCTCTGTCAATTCACTCTGTAGCTTCCCAAAATCTTCAGGTGTAAATTCCTCCAGCTCTGGATTTTGCACAGTTTGGCTCTCTTGTTTTCTTGTAAGATCCGTATTGCCAAAAGTTCCAATTGCCAGCAGCCCTTGAGACCAATCACTAAATTCTTCCTTGGGATCTTGCTTGTCTGTACAAACTTGAATGAGGAAAAAAGTATAATTTTAAATGCGAAAGTACTTATTTTGTACTATAAATAAGCTGGTCCCCCCTACTATATGCCAACTTCCCAGAGACAAACATGTACAATATCACTTGAAGACATTTTACCATTCGCTTCACGATTTGATTATAAACAAATCAACTCTCTTGAATCAAAAACCATGAAACGGAAAAAGAAGAAGAGAACACTTACATGTGTTTGGCTTTCTATTGCATTGTTGTCCATTTAACTTATTTTGCATCCAGGTGAATAACTGCAGCCCAACAAAACAAAACAACACTTGTAAGAATTAACCAGATATGCATAGTTAAAATATAACATAGCACATTTGTCACTGCATCTCACCTTCATTTTCAAAGACAAGAAGCCAATGAAATTTAAGTTTTGAAACCAATAAATAAAGATTAAAATTAAGCAGGTTTTTCTAGTGGTTCGAGTTCCCAAACACAGCCTTCAGCAAATCACAATCCTCTTCTGTAATGAATGAAGACATTATGGGCTTTTATATTGGGGTTTTATATAGAATGTAGTTTACATGTGTACTTTGCAGACATAGGAGAGGGATTTGCGGGGGAATTTGTGTGGCAAATGATAAAAGACCATTCGCGGCGCTACTTTAACCCACGTAATTAAGAATCCTAATCTTGATCTAAGTTTGGTGTCAATCTCGAAAAATTTTGCTATCAGAGGTGATTGAGGTGACATTCGACAGGATTTATAAAAAATAAAAAGCCCTTAAAAACCACTAAAATTACGCTTGATAGCCTAATTTTTTCATGAAAAATGAAAATGAAATTCCATTTCTCACTTTTGACCTATTTGATAGTCAAAATTTACCCACCAATTCATTTTCCACATTTCGCTCACATGCTCAAAATTTTCAGGTTTTTTGGTGAATTTATTTTCCCATGACGTAGGTGGTTTTATGTTTTCCACGCACATTGATAGCATAGTGAGATCAATCCAAACATGTGTATATAAAATCATTTTTTTTTTTTTTTTTTTTCCCCTTTTTTTTTTTTTTTTTTTTTTTTTTTTTTTTTTTTTTTTTTTTTTGTTTTTTACAAAGGAAACAAATTCTAGGAACTATTATAAAAGAGGATATCCTTAAATTGACAATTTTTATATAAAATAAAGTCAAACGAATATCAAAATATAGATGATTTTTGAATTTTTTTTTTTTTATTTTTATTTATTATTTTTTTTTTGCAACGAAAACAAATTCTAGAAACAATTATAGAAGTGTATATCCTTTAAATTGACAATTTTCATGAAAAACAAAGTCAAACGAATATCAAAAGACACTTTTATTTCAACATTTTTTAGGTGAAAATTTATACAAATCAACCATTATTAATTGACAATTCCTACTAAAACAAATTCTAGACAATTCAATTCTCTGGAATTCATTTTCTTTTCACCCAAATTTCATTTTTGCAATCAAACAGACCATAATCCTACAAGTATCTATCACATGAAATCTACTTCCACATTTTTTTAACTAGAATCAAATAAATCATAAAGATTGTACACATATAAATGAAGATAATAAAACAAAACACTACCACTGATACGATATTACTGTACAATAATTTTCTATCCTTGGAATTTGCTAAAATCTTATTTGTGATATTTCAAATATAAACGACAAATACCATATTAAAAACTCTATCATCTTAAACACGTACATTAATAAATATCTTCAATTATATTGTTTGAGCCACATTTTGAAGGAAAGAATGCATTTTAAATAGTAAATTGATGAATAATGAGTGGTTACAAATTAAGTTAATGTTTTGAATTTGCTTGTAATATTATTTTATTGAAAAATGTATGATTGAAAATGAGTTTTGAAAAAATGAATTTTTAGAAGAACGAGGATTAAACAAGGACTTACGTAGTAATATATTTTGTTCATGGAATTAAGAAACTACTAATTTAATTAGAGAAGGGGTTGATAAGCACATATACTTTTTGTTGCAATCTAAATCAAGAATTATAGGTTATTTTTCTTATCAATGACAAGGAGAGAAATAGTGACGTTTATAGACATATATAAAACTTGCTTGTATTGTTAACTGTTGACAATGGTTTCTTCTTAGTAATCGTATAAAAATCTTGCTTTAATATATATTTGTCAAGAAGTCAATGGCTATTTAAAGTAATGCTTGCCTTTTGGGAAGGGAATCAATGGCTATTTTAAAGTAATGCTTGCCTTTTGGCCTTTTGGGAAGGGAATCAATGGCTTTCGGGAAGGGAGCCTCCGTTTGTTTTTCATTTTTGAAAGAATGAGAATGAAAAATATAGTCGTTACGGTCCGATAAAAATTTATATTTGATGACTTGATATGATAAATAACGATCATATTTTTCATTTTAATGAAAAAATAATAGAAACCAAACTAGGGCTGAGAAAAGTAAACATTAGCAGTCCAAATATTTTTAATCACATATAAGGAGAAAACAATAACAATAGAGAAATTTGTTTAATATCAAGTTTGAGTATTGCTCATATATTTCAAATTTACAAGTACATTTAGAAGCAAATAATACTTGTGCTCAAATTCAAATAAGGTCATCCAATCCGTCACCGACATACTTTGAAGTTTCTCTGGACACAGATAAGCGAATAAGCAAGGTGAAATAGATGGAAAAGTTAAAAGAAAGGTTGCCCTCCAGGCACAACTCAACTGGTGGATCAATCAACATTGTCTTGCTTCCAGCGGCAGGGTGGAGAGTTCGATTCCTGGTGGGAACCTACGACCAAATATTTGGTATGGAGCAATCACTGTGGAGGAGGGTCTCTTGTGCGCAGAAGTGTACAAGTAATGGGGGGAACCTGTGATCCAATTGAGGCATAACCCGCGATTTACCCCCTCCAAAGTTCTAGGGACAAGGGTCTTGAGGGTCCAGGATTTAGTTTAATGTAAATTGGGATACCTTGATATAAAAAAAAAAAAAAAAAGTTAAAAGAAAGGCATGTATGTGATTGGAGTCCACTAGGTGCCTCGGGTTTCCAAATTGAACCCATAATTAAGAGACTAGTCAAATGTAAAATCTTCTTAACCTTTTTTCGATTAAACAAACATACCATAATGATGCCGCCTTCTGTCTTCCATTAAAGTAAAACCCCAACTCATCCAAGCATATTTTGGAACTGTTCCTCCTACACATTAATTTGATAAGTATTTTTGACAAATATTCATAACTTTTAATCAAATCAATTCAACGCTCAGAATTTATCTTTTAAGCCCCTGTTTGAGTTCCATTATTTGTAGATTATAATGAGATAAATAGTATTTTTTTGAAAAATGAGTGATTGAAAAGTTTTTTATTTACGTGTAATATTATTTTATTAAAAATTGTGTGGTTAAAAATAGGACAGGGAAAATTTTAATTTAATGTAGTGAAAAATAATGGACCCCAATCGGGGGCAAAAACACTGAAGAATTCATGATCTTACTTCAAACACCCCTAATTACCTTATTTATCACTAAAATCTCTCAACAGCGTCGTGATTTTCTATATCTTATTCCATTCTCCATGGCTCCTGAAATTCGTTCATCATCTCTCTCACAAAATTGAATCTCCAAACCATCACTGCATGTGAAGTATTCCTCACCTTAAGCATCAGTTATGTCAAAAATTCAGTGGATTCAAAGGACTGGTCATCCTTTGTTGATGCAAAGCTCCAAGCTATTTGTGAAAACTTGGCTAATTCGTCGAGGCAAGGAAAGAATTCAGCAAAGGTCCGTTCTGTTTCTGATCCAAAGACTGAAAATTTGAGACGAGTTGGGGATGAGATGACAAAAATGTGTTGTTTCGAATGATGTGTTAACTGAAGGATTTGGGTATGATAATATCTTGGTCGAGGCCTCCTTATCAGGCGTTTTTCCGTATTATCTTTACTTTATTGACTTTTTATGTAAAATTCATGTTTCAGTTGATATCTGTTGAGGCATTTCCAATTGAGTTTTTGCATTTTGATTTCTTGTCCATTGTAAAATTTGGGTTAAACAGTTTTGTTGAATTCAACATAAACTATGATATAATGTATATATAAATCTCATTTTGTTTCCTAGTCTGTGATTACTGGTTTATGTGGACATTGGGCATCTGGTTGATCACTGGTTCATGTTGTGCATAGCTTTGTCAAACTACAAGGGTGATAAATTCAGAACACTTCTTTCCCATATACAAAATGTCTCGCTAGAATAATCACATTTGTTTCACATTGAATGAAAGTGGCTACCATTAATGGAAAAAAATTGCAGTAAATCGAAAATAGTAAGAAGAAGTTGCAATAAACCAAAAATAATAATAAGAGCAGATGGATCTTTAACTACTATCGCCTTAGCAAAGTGCAGCCCTCTTGTATTGCCAATCACTAAGTCTGTGTTGATTAATCTCCTGTCAACAACATTCACCTGCATTCATCTGTACATTCAACGAGCATTCACAAGAATGTGGAGTAAAGATTAATCTCCTGTCACCAACATTTATCAGCATTCATATGTACATTGCTTGGCTCGAAATCTGAATTTTACACGAAAGAAAAACAACTTAGTACACAAACACATAAAAAACTGATTTATCAGTGAAAAAACAAAAATTAAAAATTACTTACGTGCTTCAGTCCATTTGCTCATTACTCCCGTTTACATTGTTCTTAGGGTTCTTGGGACATATCCTCTTATCATGGCCTGAATCGTTGCATAGTGCACAATGACGCTTTTTATTTTTTTTGTGCCAACTCAATACTTGATTTGAACCTCTTCGAAGTAAGATGGTCTTTTCCTTTGCCATTTTCATCCTTCTTTTTTTCGTGTTGTGAATGAAACAAAAGTGAATGCAACTTTTCAATCTTTCTTGAAATTTGACTTCTTGTAATATATATGTGATAACTTTTCACCAAATTTTTTCATGATGTGCCAAAGACATAAACGATTATAAATGTGAGGAAGAACCTTAGTAATTGCTGCCTTCATTGCTTGATCTTGCTATGTTATGTTACACATGGGATAACATCCTCCCGTAGCATCAAGCCATGTTTGAAATAACCACGAAAATGTTACCTCTGTCTCAGCTTGTAATAATGCACAACCAAATTGTATAGATTGAAAATGACGGTTCACACTAGTGAAGGGAGCAAGTGACATATCATATTTGTTTGTCCTATATGTCATTTCAAACGTTACAACATCACCGGAACACTGATATGACATGCGACACATTGCATCCACCCAAAAGAAATTGGTTGCTCGTCCATCTTCTTAGCATTGTATTGCATAATAAAATTGTAGATTTTCTGCTTGCTTCTTCTGAAAAAATATGAGGATGGACTTGGCATCTCCAACTTCTAACTCTTTACGTCTTATACACCTTAAGTGGTTATAACAATCTCTCCCATTAAAACCAATAGTCTCACCACCAAGAATCGAGACAATTTTGGCAACTTTTATATTCTCATTTTTAAACGCTTCAGAAAGATTTTATGCTAATTTAGGCATGCTTTTATTTGACTTCATTTTTATCCTTTTCAGTGGCGAAACAAATTTATATTTGTGATCATCTTCAGATGCTTTAACAATCCAATAGCCACATTCAATGTCATTTGAGATTCACATGTTAGCCTTACATCCACCTCTAATCATTGAGCAATTTTTTCTTTTTGTAGAACCCACTATCTGACAATTCTCTATTTTACTTGATCCGCCAACAATCTTCCTATGATAATTTCCTTCATGTGAGCACACAAATTTAATAAGGGTAACTTCATTTATATGTGGGCGTGACTTAAACTGTTGTTCGAGTATGAATCCAAAAACCATTTTGCCGTCCATAATCTTCGTAGCATGCCTTTGCTTCCTCAATCTTCGTAGTATGCCTTTGCTTCCTCTGTTGTCTTAAATTTCATCCCAACGTAAGGTGCTTTGCCTTGTACTGATGATGACCAATTTCATTAGATTGAGACATATGTACATAATGACCACAACTGGTTGCATCCATCTACAAAAACAAATTTGAAAGAGTCGGTCAATGATATTGATTGCATAGAATTACCAATAATCAAATTCATTTTTGAATAACTCGTACCCATACTTTCTTAAACAAATTGTAGCATAGTTCATTTTTAAAGTATTCCCTGTTGAACTAGATAATAACATTTTATTAACCATTTTACCGACACTCCAAGCAAATTAAAACTCAATTATAAACCTTTAAATCACATACTAATCAAGCATTATGCTGAAATTGATGCAATACTGCTCAAAACTGCATGATAACTTATGCTGAAATCAGATTTTAGTTTTCTCAAAAATCAGATTCAAAAACATGATATAATGCAGTTTTAAAACCATGTAGAAGGATCAAAATAACAAAATCGAAAATCCAGGTGAGATTTCTGTTGAAAAACGGTTTAGATGCTTACAGAATCATACCTTAAAAAATCACTTTATTCTTATTTTGCTTGCTCCTAAATAAATTATTTGACGACGCAATAGGAATCCTCCTAAAATTTACACATGGGCAAAGGAATTCTTCACTGGCAGTGATGGTGTGGAGATTCAATTTTGTGAGAGAGATGATGAATTTCGGTGGTGATGGAGAATGGAATAAGATATAGAAAA
>NC_036248.1:793059-797733 GCF_002742605.1 Olea europaea var. sylvestris
AGGTATCGACCCCATAAGCACTCTACCTTTATGTTGGGCTGTCGACCTCCATGAGCACTCAACCTCTATGTTGGACCGTCGACTCCCATAAGCACTCCACCTCGCCATCAACCCCCGTGAGCACTCTACGTCTATGTCGGACCGTCAACCCCATGAGCACTTTACGTCTATGCTGGACCATCGACCCAATGAGCACTCTACGTCTATGCCGAGTTGTCGATCCCATGAGCGTTCTACGTCTATGCCGAGTCATCGACCCCATTAGCACTCTACGTACGTCTATGCTGGGTCGTCAACCCTCATGAGCACTTTACTTCTATGCTGAACCGTCAACTCCCATGAGAACTCTACGCCTATGAGTGGCCATCAACTTCTATAAGGACTCTACGTCTATGTGGACAATCGACCCCCATGAGCACTCTATGTCTATGATGGGCCATCGACCCTATGAGCACTCTACCTCTATGCCTGGCCATCGATCCCATGAGCACTCTACCTCTATGTTAGGCCGTCGACCTCCATGAACACTCAACCTCTATGCTGGACTGTCAACCCCCCATGAGCACTTTACCTCTTTACCGAGTCGTCAACCCCCATGAGTACTCTACGTCTATGTCGGATCGTCAACCCCATGAGCACTCTACGTCTATGCCGAGCCGTCAATCCCATGAGCGCTCTACGTCTATGCCGAGTTGTCGATCCCATTAGCACTCTACATACATCTATGCTGGGTCGTCGACCCTCACGAGCACTCTATCTCTATGCTGAATCGTCAACCCCCATAAGCACTCTATGTCTATGCGGGGCCATCAACTTCTACAAGCACTCTACGTCTATGCGGGCAATCGACCCCCATGAGCACTCTATGTCTGTGATGGATCGTCGACCCCATGAACAGTCTACCTCTATGTAGGGATGGCAATGGGTTGAGCTGAGTAGGCTCGGGCCTTTAACCCACGAGCTCAGCTCGAGCTCGTTGCCAACTGAGCTCATGGCTTTTGAAAGACGAGTCGAGCTCAAGCTCAAGCTCAGCTCATTGCTCGAGGGCAAGCTCGGCTTGACCCATGAGCTCATGATCTTATGAGCCACGAGCTCGTGGGTCGAGCTGAGCCCACGAGCTACTCGCGAGGTTGTGATTTTTTTAATTTTTTAATTTTTTTGGTAAATTTGCACATTTTTTACTTTTTTTAAAAAATTTTCATTTTTTTACTTAGCACTTGGGCTCGTCAAAAAATGCCCACGAGCAGATCGTGGGCTCGGCGAGTCGAGTAGGCTCGGCTCGTGGGATTGAGCTCCCTACTAACGAGCCCGAGTCGTCCACAAGTCGAGCGATCAAGCCGACGAGCCGCTCGCCCTTTATGCCTGGCTATCGATTTAATGAGCATTCTACCTCTATGCTAGGTCATCGACTCTCATGAGCAGTCTACGTCTACGTCGGATCGTTGACCCCCATGAGCACTCTACGTCTATACTGGGCCGTTGATCCTAGGAGACTATCTATCACTACGCGGTCGACCCAACACTTAGCCATAAATTCATCAATGAATTGGATAAGGATCACATAATAGCTATCACAGACACAATCAATCGTCGGATAGTTGGAAGGCCCCCCACTCAGATGTAGGGATAATGGAAGAGGCTACGTGGGACACGTGGCACCATAATCGCTCATCATTCATGCAGCTTTAGTCCCCTATAAATACATCCAAGGCGAAACAGGTATCTTTCTCGAAATTTTGACTATCTAAATACCTTCTTTACTTTTTCTCACTCAATAAAAATTTTCACGCCTCTGTAAAATTGGAAAGAAAGCCCCGTCCTCATTTTTAGGTATCATTTGTTCATCGGAGTAGTAGGAACACATTGCGCCGCCAGAAGGGCATAGAGGTATTGTTTGCAAGTATTTCCTGAAAAAATAAGGGCGAGGCTTTATCTCCCGTTTTACCTTTGACGTGAAAATTAGTATTGAGTGAGGAAAAGCAAATAAGTTATTTAGATAGTCAAAGTTCTTCTGAGAGATACCTGTTTCTTCTTGAGTGTATTTATAGGTACCTGAAGCCACGTAAATGCGGGGTGATTACGGTGCCATATGTCCTACGTACCTCTTCTACTACCCCATGTTCTGAGTGGGTACTTCCAACTATTTGATAGTTGGTTGCATCTGTGAAGGCCATTAAGAGATCTCTATCCAATTTATTGATGATTTTATAGCTAAGTGTTGGGTCATCCCAATTGTGGTAGATGGTCCCATGAGGTTGATGGCCTAGTTAGACGTTGAATGCTCATGGGGGTCAACAACCCAACACAGACGTAAAGTGCTCACAGGGGTCAACGGTCGAACATGGATGTAGAGTGCTCATGGGGTTAACGGTCAGGTACAAACGTAGACTGCTCATGGAGATCGATGGCCAGGCATGAACATAGAGGGCTTATGGGGTCGAGGCCTAGCATAGACTTCGAGTGCTCATGGGAGCCGACGGTTGAGCATGAACGTAGAGTGCTCATGGGGTTGACGGTCGGGCATAGAAATAGAATGCTCATGGGGTCGATGGTCGGGCACTGACATAGATTGATCATAGGATCGACGATCAAGCATGGACATAGAAGGCTCATGGGGATCGACGGCCTAGTATAGATGTAGAGTGCTCATGGGGTCGACGGCCTAGCATAGAAGTAGAGTGCTCATGAGGGTAGAAGGTCGAGCATGGATGTAGAGTGCTCACAGGGGCGACGGTCGAGCATGGACGTAGAGGGCCTCATAGTAGTCGACAACCAGACATGAATGTAGAGCGCCTATTGAGTAGTCTTCACATTGTTGGTCATCGTAGATAATTATTAATGTCATCCAATATCACTATCCCTCACCGCTTATCGATATTTATCGATAAGGGGTAGCATCTTCATCCCTCCATTCATTTTATTTATCTATTCATATCTCATCAATAGTCGGTATTATATAAGTAGATTGAGCAGTCCAAATGGCGTAAGGTGGTAACAATACTGCTCAGATGACACCCATGAATGGGTTTGGGTTTTATGCAAAAAATTTCTCCCATAAATTCAAAGTCTTTGGAGGGGTGAGTTCTCCATTCCCATTCATTTCTCCTCCCATCAATTACCTTGCTCATTCAATAGTCAAAGTAACACTATTTTCTATCTCCTTTTAATTTGGGTTTTTAATCTTAATTTTCCTCTTATCATATATAGAACCATCACTTCTTCTTTGGCTGAAAATGAATTTTAGGAAAAAAGCGGCTCAAACAGGGGCTTACAATAACTACTTTGTAGAGGACTCAAAGAACTTTAGTCATGCCGCAGTTAAGAACAAGAAGGAAGCAAGGAGGCAGCCTCTTAACTTGGGCACTTGATTCTAAAGAAAAATGGTCGTCTTATTTAGATTTATACTATACATTGACATTATACCATAAAGAAATCAAAATCTTGAGATCGTGCCAAAGTATCTGGTACCTCAACATGTATTGGGCAAGGTTTGGAAAGAAGCTCTTTGTAGCTTGCTCTATAGAAAAACTTTTAACAGTTTCCTCATTCAGTTCAAGTAGCATTTCTTGGGTTATGCTGAAGCCAGAATCCGAAATTGCTTTCTTTAAAACATCTGTATAGTTACCAGCAACTCCTCCCGATTTTATCATAGCCAAGGTCTTCTTTTTTTCGTACTGACATTTGTCGATAACCTATTCGTCTCACAGCATTAAGAGAGAGTGAGGACATAGCAGAGTGAGAAAACATTTTAAAGAAATGGTGCTCAAAATTGCAATAAAAGTGAAACATAAGTAGATCAATAGGATGCTTGTCCATCAAGCACTTTATTACAAACAAACCCAAGTAAATCAGTAATTAGTAGGAGAAAGCAGATTAATTCAACCTGCAAGAAACTCAAGAAAATACAACTAAAACCATTTCATAAAATTTAATATTTCGAATAAAATATCAAAGTACCCCTCTTAAGTCACCTCACCTAAAATCAGGGCAGATCCAGTGGGGGCATAATACGAGGTTATATGTTAGTGGAGGCATGACCTAAACGAGTAATAAAAATTTTGTAACAAAACAATATATTGAAAATATTACTAGATTTTTCTTACAAAATTTTTTGACAGATTGCAATTGTTCAATAGTATTTTGAACTTTAAAAATGCTATATAATGACCTTATTATCAATATCATGAATCATATCTTCCTCAGTATAACTAAGTGTTATTCATCCATTTGTTTCCAATTCGATTGCAGTCCCATCCTTCACACTGTGAATAGCAAAAAAATCACAAAGACCTAAACATTTATGAAAAAACCCCATTTTAGTATTAATCCTACTCACCCTTGAGGGAGACAGAGGGTGGATGCCAAAAGGAACAGAAGCAAGAATTTTCCCTACAGTCTGAATTGCAGTGCCATTAAAAGCATCAAACAATAAGTTAATTGTTCCAATGGTCACTGAACTTAGGTCCAACAACATTTTTCTTGTAACGATCCGAGTCTATATACCCAAGTCGTTAGCTTACGTACTGTCCGTTTTGAGTGAGCCTTGCGCCTACTTACCCCTCACAGCTTTCTGTCGCATCCTCTAGGATTCGAACTCATAACATTTCTCTTAAATAAGACTTAAGTTAAATTCTGGTACCACTTGCCCAATTGGTACCAGGATTCAACTTAAAT
>NC_036248.1:804130-806927 GCF_002742605.1 Olea europaea var. sylvestris
CTTTGTAAAATGCCATTCTTGCATAGCAGGTAGAGATGCAGGCTCAGCAGAATGTATTCTATGCTCATTTTTACGCACATTTTCCTCTACTGCCTTCTTCAGAGCCTTAGTTTTTAGTTTTATTTATCTTATGAATATTCTTTTTGTAATCCCGAACTCTTTATGACTCTAGCTTTCTGCGTTTTGATTATGAAATTATGAACTTATGTTCCTTCTCTTATTTTTCATTTTTTATTATGCCAAAAGGGGGATATTATATGAGATGATATAATGCATGATAGGAATGCGTAAGTAAGGAGGAATACATGTGTAAAAGATAGGGGGAATTATTTCTTTACTTATCAAATTCTATCATCTCTTGTTTGTCATAATCAAAAAGGAAAAAATTATTGACATACGGTTGACTTCTCGTTTTAATTATAACAAATAAATTATGTTTATTTCTAACAATTGTATTTGAGTGATTATAGAAGTTATGACAAACGTAGACAAAAGGATGCTTTTGGAGCTTTCGCAAAAATTGAACAAAGTAGAAGCCGAGCTACACAACCAACCAACGAGCACTTCATCAAGTCAAACAATGAAGAGATTAGAAGAAATTAGATTTAGACACCTTGATTTCAAATGTAAAGGTAAAACACTTTTGTAATTTGGCAAATACATCATTTGAAGCTCAAGAAAATTTCTTTGCACGACAGACACGATTTTTTGCATAAATAATCTTTTCTAAGGCATGAACCTAATTATACACTTTAAGAAATGTCAAAATTTTTGAAAAAAAAGTTAGAAACATCCTTCATGAGATTACACCCTTTTGAAACATTAAAAGAAGGAAAATTCTAACTGTCGGACTCAAACTGGCCTAGATGACGCGTCCTGTAACTCTGGCGACGCGTTCAGTAATTCGAGCGGACGTCCGGTAGGAAAAGTGTCTAGAAATTAAACGTTCTAACTTCTGAACAAAAAATGGTTAGTTGACCGTCCGATAAGCTAGAGGACGTCTGGTAGCCTTATTCGGTAAAATAGAACTTTTGATATTTTTGCTGCTATAAATACCAGATCATTTTGCATTTATGGATAGACCTTTGTGAGCATTAAAGTGAGATATTATTGATCTTAACCACTCAATCATTTCTCTATATATATCTTTTCAACTCATTTACATTATAAAAAATTTTGATTGATTCAACCTTTGAAAATCATTTCATTCATCAAAGTTTTTTTTATTTAACACTTGAGCTTCAATTATTGTTATTTAGTAAAGTGTTAGCCAACTTCTCTTATTGTACTCAACTCCGAATATATCATTCATTACAAGAGAAGTTTCTATTTATAAACTCTTTATTTTCAAACTTATGGGTTGGATTAGGTTGAGGTCCCGAAAATCTCAACATTGTAAAAGGATTGGTGCTCCTTGGTTGTAAGTCACCGGATGCGTTGTAAGAAGGTTGGATTGCACCATAAGTCAATCAATATAGTGAAAAAGGTCTTGCTCATGACGGAGAGCTTGGTAATGTGGACGTAGATCATTGCATTGGATTGAACCTCGATATCATATCGTTTGACTTCTCTTCCCTTTTACTTATCTTTGCCTTTATTTATTACTTGTGGTTTCATCTTAGTCCTTGCTCTTTTTCATATTTATGAATATTTGATTAATTGCTACATTTAAGTGAGTATTAGTTGTATACTTAGAATTATTTTTCGAAAAAGTTGAAACCCCTCTTGGTTAGCTAGTCTTGGGCTTTCAAAAATGTCAAATTAAATTAATTAATTAATTAATTAACACATTCTTTTACAGGGGAAAAGCATTGGATTGTAGTGTCTTTAAAAGCATAAAAAATGAGTTAATTGTTCCAATTTTCGCTGAACTTAGGTACATGTCTTTGATTGATAACTGAAATTTAAAATGTTGATTTTTGGTCACTAAATTTAGGTTCATGTCTTCGATTGTTCATAGAGAGTGGATTGCTCACTGAAGTTTAATTCTCATTGAACTTTGAAAAATACTGTACATTATGTTTGGTTTGTGACCCAAATTATGGTGGATTTTTTTTTTGAAAATAAATTGTTTCCTTATTTTCATGTGAACAAATTTATTTCCTTATATTTCACATGATTTTTATGGAAATATATTATTTCTTTATTCCACATTATTTCAATTTTTATGCTATGCCATGTACCTATAATTAGTGAGCTTCTCTTTCAGTTTTGTTTCAGCAAAAATTGCTAAGTTCTTGTATATCTTTCTATATTATCGATTAATAAAATATCGTGCTTCTGCTATTAACTCTTTTTGTTAATTTCTTTACTTTTAGATCTTGTTTCTCGTTGCGATCTTCGTTACTTCATATCGCGTCATTAATCTCATTCACTACAATCCTTCCGTGTTCAACAAGTGGTATCAGAGCTGGGTTTTTATTGTGGATTGGTTGAGGTTTTTCAAAGATGGTAGCTTTGAATGTGATATTTCGCAGTTGGATCGCAATACAAGATTTTCTTTGTGGTAAGTAAATATGAAAGCTATTTTGACTCAATTAGATTTGGATGATGTGTTGCTGAATTTTGAGAAGATGCCAGCTAATTGAACAACGGAAGAGAAACAACGGAGGGATCGGAAGGTTTTGTCGTCGATTCATCTTCATCTATCCAACAATGTTCTGCAGGAATTCTTAAAGGAGAAAACAACAGCTACTTTGTGGTTGAAACTGGAGTAATTATGTATGACCAAGAGTCTTACCAGTAAACTGACTCTAAAGCAGAAGCTGCATTCCCATCTCATAGCAGAAGGAGAGTT
>NC_036248.1:808192-858365 GCF_002742605.1 Olea europaea var. sylvestris
CATTTTAAATTTTAATAACCAATCAAAGACATGGACCTAAATTTTGTGACCAATGGAACATTGAGCTCTCAAACAATCAAATATGAAACTTAAATAAATGAATGAATAATTGAATTAACGCATTCTTTTACTGGGGGAAAAGGAAGAGTTAAAGCTGGAAAAGTATTTATTTTTTCACGGGGAGGAGTAAAAGTAACGTGCACGGTGAAAAAGGTGCGAAAACATATTTTCGAACTCTCTATTGTGCCCGAATCTAGGTTTCTCCAACGACTACTTTTTTATTTTAAATATAAAAGTCGTTTGTAATTTATTTTTAACTAACAGATAGATAATTATGCAATTTTTAATTATTTATTGTTATTCCTTTTGCATTAAACATATTCAATTTAGTTGAAAATAAAGAAAGTAACTGCCACTTCTGTGCAAAAAAATGTGGTACAAATTTTATAACACAAAAATACGTAGTTAAAAGGTTGTTGATACCAATAAATTTGCGATTAAAATTAATTGTAAATTTTGACTTAGATTAAAATTAAATTTTAATCTTAATTTTAATCTGTACCAGAAAGGGGGACTAAGAATAAAGTCGAATTTATTGCTTATTCAACTTTGATCTAGTAAGAGACAAAAGGCCATGGTAAACTAAAATATACCATGACAATTCACTTCTACTCGAGCCAATTCATTTTCGAAATATGCAAAAGATTATTATGTTTAGGACCTAATTTTTTTTTGAAAAAGTGATTTTTTAAAAAAAATTGTGAGTAAAAGGTGAGGATTATTTAGTGTTTTTGAACCTCATTATTTTCAAAGAATGTATTTCAAAACAGTAAATTGACAGAGAATGTGCAGTTAAAAAATGAGGAATTTTTTTGAATTTGTATATAATATTATTTTATTGATAAATGTGTGGTTGAAATGATATCAAATCATTGTTCAATAATTTATTTATTTATTTATTTATTTCTTTTTAAAGAATGCAGCTCAAACAGGACCTTAAAAAAGTGTAGTTAAAAATAAGTTTTAAAGAATCTAGACCAAAGGTAAGAGTGGAAACAAGTGTATATACATTACGATGCTTGGAGGGCAATACAATATACACAAAGTTAAACAAGTGTATATACATTACGATGCTTGGAGGGCAATACAATATACACAAAGTTTCAGTTTATTGTTCTTCTGTGCAGTACTGCTTCTCTACTTGTTAGCATTGATCACAAGAACAGAGATCGCAGATTTCACAACAAACTTTCAGGCATCCGAAACATGCAAGCGCTGTGCACAGTTGTGTCAAAGCAATTGCACACTGGTCATTAAGCCTATTGCAAAATTGAAGAAAACACATGCAGCAACACCGATCTGCCACTCTGCCACCAATATTTGAAGCGGCCTTGAAAAGCATCGTTGAAGTTTCATATAAATTGGGTTCTGCTTTTTCTGGAGGAAGATTCTCAGCAGTGGCCTCCAAATCACCAAAGCCAGTACCTATATTTCGCAGGACAATGATCTTCTCCCCTTTGAAATCACCCGTTCTCTGCCAATCCATCAAATTTCATAAAACATATTTCAAATTAAAAAAGACTACTTTGAAAAGACTCACAAAATATCTTTCTTTCTAAACACAGCTTGATATTTAGATCCTTAACGTTAACGTGCAAAGAGGCAGCAGCAGGTTGGTGTTATGATAACTCTTAAAAATACTTGTGCAAGACCATACCTCTTCTACTGTATTTGATTTGGATTGCTGCTTCCTTTTATCCGTCACAATTAAAATCATGTTGGTAAACTCCGAATGCACAGCTGAATGTATGCTCATTTTTGCAGCCTAACAATATTAGGTCATCACGATTCAAGATATCATGACGTTCGTAGACTCTTCTAGAAAATAATAGTTCATCTCCATGAAGATTAAATGGTATTAGATTAGCATCAATTAATTCTAGAATGGTCAAAAGATTATAGCAAAACATGCAAAAAATTGCTATCAAAACGAAGCAGAAAAGAGTAATACATAACATGTTGCCATGAAATGGAATGAATTGTCAATTGACACCCCCATTCAAATATCAAAACAGTACCCATTTGTTACTTTGTCGTACATTTCTCATTAAAATAGACATACCTTCTCTTCTAGTTGTTTGCTTCCTGACAACCATGCATGAGCTGTAAGTGCATCAATTTGTCTTCTTGCAAATACCTGCTGGCATCTAAAGGAAACATTAGAGATTTTGTTCAAATTTATTCTTTCGTCACCATCAAAAAACAAAACATAAAATGAATAAACATCAAAAGTTCTAAACGCATGTACGGGGCATTTGTCAACTTTGTAAAAGTTTCAAATGAAGTAGTCAGCATTTGAAAGTTTATTAAATCATCAAGTCAAAATGAAATAAACGATACATCCACAAAATAAAAGGCAAAACAACATGAAATCAGATATACACTTATGGGATTTGTTAACGTAGTTGAATGGTCAGATCACAACTCTCACAAATGGAAACATTACTTTGTCAATAGGGACATCTTTTGCTTTTTGTACTGTAGCATTCACCACAAGATTGCTCAAATCTGCCAAGGTACCACTGACTCTAACAGAATCCGGAAAGTTCCCACAATATCTTCCAGATGCATATAGAGGACTTCCAGATCGCAGGTCTGGAAGATTAAGTGAATATAACTGCAGCGAAGAACAATCATAAAAAAATGACATAGATAGACAAATGAAAAGCAAATAAAATAGACGCAATAAAGCGGATTTTATTTTTTTAATTTTTTTTCCAAATGACATTAACTTCCTCGACGACACACATGAACAAGAAAATAGTCCATTGCCGTAATTTAGATACACTCCAACCCCTGTACAATTATGCATGCTTAAATAGATAAACATAGCAATGAATTTTGGATGTGTGGTAATTTTGGAATTTAAAAGAAATTATTTTACAAATAAGGGAAAGACCAACAGCTCTTATTTATTTAATTTATTTTTATTTATTATTTTTCTTTTTGGGGGTGTTCTTCGGTTGTGTGGGGCGGGGGGGGGGCGGGGTTTGGAGGGCTGTAAATTATTGATCAGGTTTAGCATACCTCAAGCGAATCAAGATGTTCCAAAGCGTCAATACTTATATCCGAAAGGATGACTGATGATGCGTTGTCAATAAATCTTTCCATCCGCAAATTGATCGAATCTGGGTCAAGTCAGAATTGACAACAAAAATAGAATCCAAGCCAAAGCTCTTAGTACATGGGAGGTTCCAGAATTCATTCACATAAGATGTTATTGTATGAATTGGAACGGAGGGAATGCTCCTCATTTAAATTGATGAAGCAGAGCTCTCAATTCAAAATATAGAAACCTACGGGGATATAGTGAATGAACTATACTGTGGAGGATGGATAGGTTAAGCTCAGCTCCAAAATCACCAATCAAGAAAAGAGACATTAAAAAGAACAAGGCAGATAAAATTCTATCCCGCTAGGAAAAATGAATTGATAGTGATACTTCAATTTTTTGTTTGTCATATTCTTTTAACGAAAGCATTTCCGTTCTATGACAGTAGTCCTACCAATTTACATGAGCAACTTCCTCATTTTTTGTTTCTTCTTCTCTAGAAAGACAAACTGTCACATTTGAAAACTTATGTAGTGATTCCTATCAACAATGTTAGTTCAAGGTCCTATCATATAGAAAATTTGATTCATAATCATATTCACCACTATTTCATGCCTCATTGCAACTAAAAAGTCCTGTATCTGCAATTTGGGTTGGAGAAAAAGGGATTTATAGCAGATTATCATCATATTATCTCAAGGTTCTGATTTGGGGAGTGAACTCTCATTTCAATAGTTCATGTGTTGTCACAATGTAACCAAAATTGGCTTCAAATAGACTGACAATAGCAGTTACTTAAATTATGGAGAAGAGAAGAAAAGAAAAATACTTAACAAGATGGACAATCAACCAACCTATATCAAATGCAGCATCAAAGTAACCCCTCCCAATTTCTGCAAGCATTTTCAAGAAGTAATGATTGCAATATGAACCTGGGAAAAAAGGCCTACAATGTCACTGAAGGAAAGGCAGACGGATATAGTGCCCATAAAACTCGAGGTAAATTTATGCAATATCCAGTATGAGACCAAAAATTATGTGGAAGAGGCAGTGAGAAGGGATTTTACCAACTCAAAATTTAGCACAATCCATCATTATAAATAGGTGTATAGAAAATAATAATTTGTCACGAGCCTAAAGGTTTAGAAACAAGGTTTGTAGAAATTATTCTTCACAGAACCATAGATTGGTTTATGAACAGATGGAAAAAAGTCTCACCTATGCCAAACGTGCAAATCCGTGGACTAGTCAAGCAACTCAAGCCTTCCTTCATGAGGTGACTTTTCATGGAATGACAAATGACCTTTTCATCTTCTACGGTTCCATCGGTAACAAGAAAAATGATGGGATGTACAGCACCAGTTTTAGACACCATCCTGATTGCCTAAGTAAACATCCAAAATTCTAATATTACATAGAATAAAAAAGAGTAGAATGAAACATCCATCATATGACATTTAGATATATGCATTTTGCCATGTTTAGCCTTCTACTTGCCAAAGCAAGATTAATATCATGATAAAGGAGGACTAGGCTATAACTGCAGTGAAGAGTAAACACTCCAGATCCTTTTAATCATAACAAAGCCTATCAAACTGACAAGCTAGTAATAACATTCCTCCAACAACTAAACAAAATAGATCAAAAAATGCAAATGGATGGTGTAAGGCTTATAACTGTGAATAATGAAGAAAGATGATGGAAATGAGCAAAACACACAAACTTAAAGTGAAAGAATTTCACGGATCATGGATCACGGATCACGTTCATAATACTGAGATGGTGAGTACTTGTACCTGATCCAAGGGAGTTGATATGTTTGTGCCACCCTCTGCTATAAAATTAATATTAATCCATTCATGAGCATTGTCGATGGCTTCATTTGTCGCTAGCTCCATGGATGAAGAAAATATTGAAGAACTTCCGTTAAAAGCTATAATGTTGAAAGTATCTAATGGACTAAGCTTTGAAAGGGCAGCCAAGAGTGCAATTTTTGCATTCGCGATGGGACCTCCCTGCATGCTTGCACTTCTATCAACTAAAAATACCACTTCCTTCTTAAAAATCTACAAAAATAACACCATAAAGAAGGATAGGCATGTCAGTTCCACCAAAAATAATCTGGAATAATACATCATCTAAAATTCCAAACTTCAGTTTATAGTATGCTTGGTAAGGGTGTTAAACATCAATTGAGATTCCAAATTATATTAAGAAAAACATTTTTTCAAGCATAGTTTTTAATTTCAATAGTTAGACATTCAGACACAAAAGGTCTTTGTACATCTGAATTGATCCGTTTTCCCAGCTAGAATAAAATTTGGAACTTAGGGTTTGTAACTGAAACTGTCAATTGTATAGATCAGGCCAAGGGTAACCGACCTTCTTATGGATGCTATTCCCTGGGTAAAGATAAAAGCAAAACATCTCTCTTTGATCGTAATCATGAAGAGATGGGGACCGCAAGAGCACACCACCACATATATCACTTGAAGAAACCTGATGAGGAAATACAGAACCAAGTCATTGTTACACAATATTCTTACACTGTACAATATAACAATTCTCTTTTGAAACAAGTGTTATCATATTTAATGATCATAATATGATCACCCACACTGGATGACCTGTTTTGAGTCAGTAGGAAGGCAGAGAATGGTCCCATATAAATAAAAAAATAGAAAAAAATAGAGAAGGGAGAAAAAAACCAAGTCTAAAGAACTTACGGCGTATGAAAAATTGAAGTCAGTCATGGACCATGTGAGAACTTCTCTCTCATAAGAAAATTCTACTTTCCCCGCCAGCCGTCTTATCTCCTGGTAGTTAAGAAGAGAAAATTGCAATGGATATGTAAAAATTCCAAGTAATACTTTTCATGAACTATTAACAATTATGTTGACGTGCCTTCAGAGGATGACTAGAACTTTTGCACAAGACTTCTGTTCCTGTACCGAAATTCACATTCAATAAGATTTTCTCCTTTTCAGACACTTTCTTCCCAACAGGAAGGACATATGATGGAAAAGTGAATGGCACATTGAGGCAATATTGATCATCTTGAAGCAACAATTTTTGGGACCAACTAATTTTGAGCGAAAGGATGGATCCGCCATCGACCTTGAAAAAACCAAAAATGCAATTATACATTATCAGTTGAAGGAACAGCCAACAGAAACAGAGCATGGAAAAAATAACTAAAAATTTTCTTTTAATAGATAGTTACCTGAGGAATCTTTAATGTGTATGTCTGGCCTTTTATCAGGAACCCATCTTTAGCATTCGCGAAATTTTCAGCATCTTTGGTATCTTCCAAGGAAATAAATTGGGTAGAATATGACTTAAAAGGGGTTTCAACTTCTACACCTAGAACTGAACCCTGTTAGCCAAATAACGCTAAATAAAAATGAATAGCATCAACAGTTAACATAAAAATTATACTGCCGGTTCAATTGTCATATAATTTTGTTAGAACAATGTAGAAAATCCCCGAATAAAACCTCCATAATTTTATTTTTTTTATCACAGTGATAGCTTCTCCCATAAGTGAATTATACAACTCATGCATACAATTATAAATTAAATTACAAAAGTTTCAAACATATAATTCTAGAATGAAGAGAAATAGCACTATATGCAAGATATTACAAATTCAAACAAAAAGGTGTACAACGTGTTACCTTGGGTTGGGGTCGAATGGAAGCAGGAGCTGTATTGTGAAAATCGATTGATCACACACTACTACCAAAATAAATGTATGAAGTGGCATACATATATAAGAACTTAACTACTGTTTGGCATCACCTCACGGAAGGTCTTAATACGAATAATATAGGTCAAGTTTGCGCTAAATTCTCTACTACTCAGCTCAATGGACATCCCAAACTGATGATTCTAAGGATATAACATCATAAGATGAATTAAATGCTTGTTAGGACACTATAAAAGAGGTTATATTCGAATGGTATATAGAAGTAAGCGGTTTTACTCTCTTTTTACAAGTACATGGTTGACATGCGAATAAATAAATAAATGACAAAAAGATGATTTGTGACAAAATCGTGAATAAGTAAACCAAGTGAGACACAGCAACAGAATTTTAAAAGAGAAAATTTGCCAGCCCTCCTTGCTTCAACAATACATCGTTCATGATTAATCCACTCTCACAAAGCAATTATAAACGCGGCACTGCAATTCCTTAACAGCCAAACAAGAGACAAGTGAATAATAATCATACACAATTCCAATGAAAAGAAGATTTTTTTTCCCTCAAAGGCTAATTTCATAATTCTCAAAAAGATCAGAGTTACATATCCACTTTAGAAAAATAATTACTTGTGTGTTAACTCTTCCTGAAAAGTAATTTGTGAATCATGTCCATCAATTAAAGAAGCACGCTAAAAATGAGAAACAACCAAAAGGGAAATTTGATGATAAATAAAAAACAGCTCAGTGCTGACCTCTTCGCCCATTGGAACAGCGACGCGACAGTCGCAGCTTTCACTCGCAGAAACACAGTGTACAAGCCACGCGCCACTAACAGTAACAAATGCAGTATCCAAATAACAGTCCACCTCCATTGTCACTCCATGCATATGCAACGGAATCAAGGCCGGCGGATGACACCGCCCGTGCACGTAAGGCTGGTAGCTCGGAATGTACGGATTGTCCACCACCGAAGGCTCCGTTATCTCCGCATAAACCATCACCGCCGTCGGAAGATAACTCTCCACAGGATCAGTCTTCCTCTCCGCCATCACCGGACGTGGCGGCGCCGACTCTGTCACGTTTTTTCCGTAGTATATCCGCTTTGAGAGGTTGAGACCGAGTTGAACTGATGTTGAGAAATCTGCTGCCATTTCGTAATGGAGATGATGAAAATGAAGCCAAATGTGAAAGTAAATACTGACACAAATAGTTGGAAAATAAAGGATCAATTCACGTAAAAGCAATTTATTCAGTGATTGTTTGATAAGTATTTTGTTAATTGATTTTTTTTATCATTAAAGATAAAGTGGATCATATTTATAAGATAAGAATTCAAAAATGACGATTGAAATAGCGAAATAATGATCAAATAATTTATTTTAATTGAATTTGAAGATGTACCAAACATGCTCTTAGTCCGTACTTAGTCATTTCTTCAAATTTATTTATTCTCAAATTCATATTTAATTACATTTTTTTTTTAGATTCATGACATATTTAATCAGTTTAATGGGATATACCGAATGATATACACCCCACTCACATGAGTGTGGGACCCATGTGAAAGAAATAATATTTCATTCGAGTGGATCCCTCGTCCATGTGAGTGGGGTGTACACCATTAGGTACATCCCGATATACCACTAACAAAACCAAATAAAATAATATTACATTTAAACTCAAAAAAATTTCTTAATTTTTAACCATAAATTCTTCATCAATCAACAATTAAAAAAAAAATTACAAAAAATTTTAGGCACAGTCACTATTCAGATCAAGTTAAATCAATCATAAAAATCAAGTATGAAAAACTTTAATTGCTTAGCAAAATGTTGTACAATTGAGACGTGGTCCCGTTACTGATTAAAAATAAGATATATAAAAATAAAAAATTTAAAGTAAAACGCTTGATTAATTATCGCTGATTGTTGTCTGCCACATCTTTATTGATGGCAATAATAATGTAATTAGGTCATATTTGGCCCCCATTTTGGAGAAATGAAAATGGATAGAATAATATTTTTTTTAAAAATAAGTGGTTGAAAAAAAATGAAAAGTTTTTTATTTACGTTTGATATTATTTTATGAAAAATTATGTAATTGAAAATATAAGAAAAAAATAAAATATAATGAAATTAAAATTAATGAAGATCAAACGAGGACTAGAAAAATAAAGCACAATGTGTTTGTGAGATGTCGTATTCATTGTCACATCTATTAATTAATTGTCTGACACTAAAAGTCATTGCAAATTTTGACTTGTCTTCCTACACCCACAAATAGATTTCACCATTTCAGAGAGAAGAAATTTGTGGCCTACATAATAATATCATTTGTTGATGAAATACTAAAATAAAATGCAATTAAAGTACCAAAAAAAAAAACACACAAATTTTCATCTCCCTCCTTATAAATTACACATTCTCCCATAAAATAATATTACAAAAAAATTAATTCATTTTTACACATTATCCAAAAATTTACCATTCTTTTCATTCTCTAATAAAATAATATTACACGTAAATTCAAGAAATTTTACTTCTTTTTTAATTACACATTTTCCAAAAATTTACTATTCATTTCATAATAATGTAAAATAATGAGGGCTAAACGGGCGCATAATTTATAGTAGTCGTTTGAATGAGTCTTGATCGACGTATCTTCAAGAAACACAACCTCTAAAAACATAAAAATATTATATAACCACTAACTCAATATATTAAAGAAAGTTTTGATTATCAATTTTATCCTTACATATTCAGCTCTAGGTTTAATATATCCTTATTTATCCTTATACTTTTAATTTTATATTTTTATGTTTATGGTCAATAATATCCTTAGAGTTAAATTTATTGCGACTAAATTCAATTGTTATTAAAATTGATATTAATTATATTTTAAAATTATGTCAATTAATATCCACAAAATACTGTTATTATTAATTATCAATACATGATTAATAAAAATTTATATAAAAAATAAAATAGGAATTATAACAATACTAGATATATAATTAACATGAAATGTTATATACTATTAAGTCAATTAATATTAATATATAAAATTTATAAAAATAATAAAAATATATATACAATTAAAATTTTTTAAACCTAACATTACATATTAAAAGAATATTGCATTTCTAAAAGATTCCAACGAAATAAAACATAATCATTAAAAAATTCCGTTAACTAACATTCACTTTATAAGTATTAGATGAAAAGTCATTTTCTAATAACCCATCAAATCTTTAATCACCATTAATTTACATTAATTTGATAAACTATGAGACAAAAAGTCATTTTTCAATAAGAATAGATGATAAACATTTGATTTCACATTTTTTCACATTTTATTTTTACATGTTTATATTTATGATGAACAATACCCTTAATATTCAATATATTTCAATTAATAATAATTATTTCAATTCCAGTGATACTCTAAATCACAGGATACAAGCTGCAAATAAACTAAGATAACATAGGAAAATTGGTGCAGTCTCCTTTTATTGCCTGTATTTCCACCATAAATAGCTCCATCCACCTTAATTTGTTATTACTAAACAGGCCTGTGACACAATTGTAAAGTTGTTTAGGCAGTGCAATTCTGATGAATATGTGGAAATTGGTTGTCTTCTATGAGGATTGTAGGGAGAGAGAAATTGGGTTCTGCAAGGTGGAGGTGGAGTTGCTGATAGAATTTGCATCTATTTTGCAGTCGAGGAATTTCGGCTCACTATCACAAAATTCAATTATTTATCAATCCAAGAAAAAACATCTGCATGTTTAAATTGTCAAGTGAACGCTACCAAGTAGCAGGAATTTGAGTATAAGAGAATTTAATTATCTTCAGTGTTAGATGTGGTCCAACTTAATGCCTAAAAAACAAATGCGGTCCATTTATACAGCTACCCTGTGCTTCTCTGCTTTTTTTTTTTTTTTTTATTTGTATTTAATGCTATGTTCCTTACCTCATGCTAAGCTTTCTCTGTTTAGGAAGGTAGACAAGAAAGACTATCACATTATTTGCACAAAATTACATCCAACTCAAGTGTGGCTTGAATGAAGAAATTCTTGACTTGTTTTGAAATTGTAGGAGCATATATCTGCAATATGCTAATACAATGTGTAAATTACATCATGAAAGTGCCTAAAGCTGTTGGCTCCATTTGAAGTATAGGAACCATATGCGAAATGGACCCCAACTACTTATTGGTGCCAGTTATTAGTCCTCATTTTATCTTCTCCTTTGCATTAATTTCTCCTAGGTTGTCTTCTCCTTTGCGTTAATTTCTCGTAGGTTGTCAGATCCATAATACAGATAAATGTTCTTTCAATTTGTGACCTTCTAGTTTGTTTTCTTGTGCTTGACTTTTAAAATTTCCTCTTTAAAATTACATATTGCAGTATGGACTAAACAGTGGTGATGCCAAGTATAATTTACTTCACCAAAATTCATCTACCGAATTGGGGGATTACTATGATGCGAATGAGTTAGGGAAGCATGAAATTGAAAAAAACGATATTAAGAATTCTAATATAACCAGTTGACATTATGCTTGGAAGGTCATGTAATGAATTTCTATTATGATGTAGCTACAGTTAACTTTTTATTCTGTAATACTTTTATGTTATTCTTTCTAAACAAATTTTTATTGAATTTTTATTTTTCGTGGTAGTTTATAACATGGCTACAACAACGAATCAAAGTCGATGCCGACGACAACATTTAGGTTTATTTTGGACGATGGTCATGCAAGCGATTGTGATATATAATGAACTTAGGCGTCGTGCACGACATCTTCCAAGAGCTCCTCATACAAATTGGAATTCTGAAAGAGAAATAACACTTACACGAATGTTTGGCACGAGTGATACAATATGTCGTGATCTCCTTAGGATGAAAATAGGTCCATTTCAAAGATTATGTGTTCATTTGCGAACTTGTGGATTGGTTGACAGTAAATACGTTCAAATGGAGGAACAAGTCGCAATTTTTTTGAATACAGTCGGGCATGACCAATGTAATCACGCTAGACGTTTTACTTTCTTTTGCTCTGGTCAAACAGCGAGCTTTTACTTTCACAGAGTCTTAGACGCTTGTCTTGGACTGTATAGAGATGTTGTGGTTAATGTCACTCCTTATAACTCACCATACGAAAAATAAAATGTGTAGCCATGGTACTCCTTTTTTCAGGTTAGGGGTTTGTAGTTATTTCATCATATTTCTTAAAACTTCAATATACACATTTATTTTGAAAAGTATTCTTTTTTAAAGGATGTCGTAGGAGCAATCGATGGTACACATATTGCTGCGTATGTGCCTTTAGAGGAGCAAGGTAAATATCGCAATAGAAAGCAAGTGATTTCTCAAAATGTTTTAGTAGCTTGCACATTCGATATGAAATTTACGTATATGCTTGCTGGTTGGGAGGGATCCGCACATGATGGTCAGTTGTTACGGAGTGCAATATTACACCAAGGACATAAGCTAATAATTTCTATTGGTAAGTTGTGTCACTATTTTGAAAACATTTTTTCGACACATAAATTATAATAATTACCTAATTATCATCTTATGAACGACTCGTTCCTAGGTAAATATTATCTTGTTGATGCTGGCTTCCCATCGGTTTCGGGTTTTCTTGCACCATACCGTAGGACTCGTTATTATCGTAGAGACATTGAAGGTCAACGTCCTGAAAGTAGCAAAGAGTTGTTCAATTTTCGACATTCATCTCTACGTAATGTTATTGAGCGTACAATTGGTTTGCTGAAAAAAAGATTTGCATATTTGAGACATCAACCCTATCACGACATTGACACACAAGCAAAGATAGTCATTGCCTGTTCTGTCATCCACAACTTCTTAAGGATTGATGACGTTGAAGATGTTTGTGAGGAGGACGACTTAGATAGTAGTGATGATGAGGTTAACCCTACGCATGTTGATGTACCTGAAGATGAAACTCCAAATGCTCACATATCTTTCACAAATCAAGAAGTGTGGTCTAATAAGAGGAATGCGATTGCTGATTTAATGTGGGCTGATTATCTTTCCAATCAGAATGCAGGAATTGATTTTGATTGAAATCTATTTTTTTTTTTTATGTTTTTATGTAATGGATATAAACTTACTAGACTTTCATATGTAGTAATTGCTTGAATAGAAGACGTATTGACATTAAGCAGATTTTTTGTTTTTTTTTCCATGTCCTATAATAGTTGACATAAGTTTGCTAGAATTTTAAATATTGCCATCGGAATTGCTGTTATTGGAGACAAATTGTTGACATGCAATTTTCTTAAATGTTCTTATTTATTGGTTGACCATAAACAGTTAATCTTGCACCATAGAATTCATGGCAAATATTCGACAAAACTCTACGGCACCTTTTCGAGTTCCTAGGCCAATCCTCCATTCAGATGTGGAGGAAATAAGCTCCACCCAAGTGGATCCTAATTCTAGGAATCGTCAAATACGTTGGAGTGATGCAATGGACGGTTGTATGATAACTGCAATGCTATATCAAGTGTTGGCTAGTCACACAAGAAGTGACAATGGCTTTTCATCATATCACGTGTCCAAAGCAATTGAGAGTGTGCACAATAGATGCGAAGTCATGGTGTCTGATAAGAATGTGAGGGCGCGATTGAAAACTCTGAAAAAAGAATATGTTGAAGTTCATCAGTTGTTAAGTATGAGTGATTTTGGGTTAGATCCTCACACTGGACGTGTTACAGCCGATGTACTAGCTTGGGAATAGTTGTTGAAGGTACAAAATTTCATTGACCTACAAAGGTATTATTCCTTAAATATTAGTAATATAATTTATTTTGACCACTGACTAGCGTAAAACATATTTTACTCTCTTTCCTGTAGGGCAAACCAGACTTTGGAAAGTGGAGGACCAAACTTTGTTCTCGTTATGATGATTTGGAGGCTATCTTTGGAAATGATTATGCTATAGGAGATCGTGCTATAACCGGCAATGACATTTTATCCCCCGATCATGGTACGTACTAGATCGTACATAAAAATTTATATAATTCATATTATATTAGAGATTCTAACAAATTCTTATTTTATTATTATTTTTAGATGAAAATGTGCATGAAATTGATGGTCAAAATGAGGATACAGATCCAAGCCCCATTCACGCTCCTAAGCGTAACGCCGAAGGAGGAACTAAAAAAGTTCGCCGTCGACGTACCCAACCTAATGATGAGTGTCTCGTTGCCCTATCAAGCATTGTCGAATCATCTAAAAAAATTACTAATGCTATGGAGACTCAAGCAACATTAGATACGCTAAACCACATCAATTGACAGTTGATTCTAGAAAAATTACAAGGCATGAATATAGAAAAGCGTGACATAATGCAAGTAATGAAAATATTTTGATCGGATGAGAGTCTGACTAGAGTATTTATGAGTTTGACTGATGAAGAATTCATGCGTGATTTAGTATTTGAGAATCTGGGCCGTGATCCGCCTCCACTATTTTAAGATGACTTGCTTAGATAATTCAACAAACATATGTGAAAGTATGACATCTATGTTTATTTTATTTGCTATTTTCTTATGATAGAGATTTTTCGAATTTTTTCATTTTCGTTTTATGTAATACATTGGACGAAATTTCATCATTATTTATTGAGTTGATTATCTTATTATTATTTTTTATTGCAAAGAAGAATATGTAAGTGGTAGAAATCTGAATTGGTAGGGATAATTATTTCATCTCGACAGTGTTTATGCATCTTTCGTACCGAATCTTGGCATGTTTTTATCCACAAATTAACTGCTATAGGATTGATTAGAATTTGGCCGAATTTATGTCTATAATTTGTTTAAGATTTGGATCATTCATTGGCAAATTTTCATGGAAAAAACCAATATTTTCCATGGAAAAAGTGACAATTTCCATAGAAAATAGTGGTTGTCAAATAGATAAAATTGGAAAAAATGACTATTTCCATGGAAAATAATGGCTATCAAATACCTAAAGTTGGAAATTTGTAACATTTTCTAGGTTGAAATTTAAGTCAATCAAACACCTGTAATTAACATTTTTCATGTAAATAATTTCCAGGCAATTGAATTACCTGAAAAATATTTTCTTTCCATGCAATTTTTCTACTTGCAATCAAACACACTTTAGACCAAATGAAGGAAATAAATGAGAAAAGTTATATAAAAACTTCTTTAATCTTCAAGTCTCAATTAAAAATTTGCCATCCGTAATCCATCACTCATAGATCACATATTCAGTATGTGTTTATAAATTATTTTCTTTTCAATCTTACTTTCTCTATGTAATTGTTGATGTGTAACATGTTAGTAACTAATTATCAATTTATTAATCAAATTATATTATTTTTATGATGATAGGAAATTCGAATGTGGTCTCTTTTGATTGAAACAATGACCAATATTTTTTATAAGATACAACAACCAACCATAGATTTTTTGTTCATGATAAACTTTTCAGTAGTATAAATTATGTGATGATTTATTATATTAGATAGTTAGTTTTTATTAATTTCTTCAAATACTCTATTTTCCAAGCAAAACTTACGTGCATTCAGTTATCCAATTCAATACAAAAAATTTCTTTGTTTGCTCAACTTGAATTTTGCATATTTTGTCTTTGTGATATTCATTGATTAATAGGCATGCTTTTCTCCTGATTGTTACAACTATACAGTGTGTGAAAACAATTGTGAAGGATATCCATTCAAATTCAAGAGAAATTAATTTTCAATACATTTATGCTTACAATTACCATTAACAAAGACTCAAGGACAAACAATGTCTACTATTGGAATATACAATTCTAAAAATTTATTATCTCATAGGCAACTACATATCACACTTTTTGTGGAGTTTAAATGCAAACAACAATAGTCTTGATAAAAGGCTAAAAATAGATATTAAAAAGAAGAAAGTTGTAAGATGTCGACAAAAAAATATTGTGTACAAAAAAATGTCATTCTAACAAAAATATCACATTTCAATTTTTTAACCTTTCATATTATATACATAATTTCGTAAAAAGTGTTATTCATATATATTCTTTTTAACAATTTTAATTTTTCCTTTAACTATATCAATTACATCAACTACTTTCAAAAATATTTATAGTACTTAAAAAAAATTACTCATATTATTTATACGATACATAAGATATGAAACGCACGTACTTACTACTAATATATAAATAGTTCCAAAACTCCTACACCTACTTTTAAGTATTTCAACCTAAAAGTATAATTTCACAATTTTAGATGCCAACAATAAATGAGAATATTTTTTGGAAAACCCTTACGGTACATAAGGGTTGGTACATAATGGTGTCCACACCCTTACATGAGGGGGGCCCACCTGAACCATATTTTTTTTGTTGTGTAATAATGATATTTCCTTATGATGTATTTTGTAGCTTGACTCTAACCTTCGTCAACTAGTTATTGCCTCAAGGCACTAATCTAATTATTCTAAATCCCTTGATCAGTAAGCCTCTTTGATCTAGTCAAAGGACATCCAAACTTATCCAACGTGAAATCTCAAATCGGCAACAACATATTGTCCCCTAAGGTCTGAATTTTGCCTTTTGAGAGATCGGTCCTTGAGTATTAGTTGCATGATCTCTAACTAAAGCTTTAGATACCGATGGCATGGAAGATAGCTATATTAATGTAGCGAAGTAACAAGTGCAGGAATTTAGGCGTGGTGTCAAATCTAACTTAATGGGAAACTTTCTTGTAGGATTTTCAAACAACATCATTTCACGACGCCTAATTTGGACCATTTTTTAATTGAATAATTATATTCACATCATAAATTTTATTTCTTGCATTATATTTTAATTGCACTTAAGCTTTTTAATCTGTGTTCATTATAGTACTTATATCTCTAACAAATTTTCATGTCGTTCTTATCCTCAAAATTTTCATTAGTTATCATATTTTGTATTTGATAACAATTTTTTGTTTAAAAGTTCATTACAATGATGTAAAACAACTTAATTTTTCATCGTATTTTAAAAAATAAATAAATAAAAAGTACTGAAAATATTTTTCCCTCATTTCAAAGCGTGAAAACAAAATATTTTGATATAAATCATCATCAAGGACATCATGTACTAATTAATGAAAGGTTGAATATAAGAATTCGATGAAAAAAGTTAAGGAAATAATTGCTACAATATGCAAAGATTAAAGTGTTTTACTACAATTGAAATGTGGTGTAACAAATAAAAATTGTAGTTATAATATAACCACCCTTTTAATTTTTCAAATTTCCTCATTTTGAGATGAAGGATTAAACCTTTCATTGTTGAATAATGTTATCTAGCACCAATAGTGCTAAAGTGTCAGTGTATGTGACATTATACGATAAGTTCAATTAAAGTTGAATTTATATATTTCATTTAGTTGTACATTTTATTTAGTGACACTCAGTACTACATAGACTGTAATGTACACTAGTGGTACTAAATAGTGTTACTCTTTAATGTTTGGGAATACCTTCATATCCTCATCTTTGATCCTCTGATTTCTTGGTATCATTTGCTTTTCACTATACATGCCAATAAACACGTGTTCCACTTTATATGAACCACGTATTACAACAAGATAAGTCCAGCTACAGCTCATTTCTTGACTTTAAGAATGAAAATGATGGATTCCATTCACATAGTTCTTTGCCATAGTTGACGTAGACTTCTAATGTGATAATAGATTCTACTGAGAGGAATGACACGAAGCACATGGAGATCCATAAACGCCCAAACGTATTATCTGGAGAGTCTACCGCATGATCTCTTTTCTTCACGCAGGAATATAATCTAGAGCCTTGCATTGTGAGAGGATTCAAGTCTTTCACCCCTCTTCGGTGTTTTTATGACTTTCCCTCCCCCATCACCACCTATTTTGGTTGTGTGGTGTAATCCACCAGTGAAATCTTACAAGATCAACACTGAGGGATACGTCAATGATAAATTTGCGAATGGTTGAGAGCATCATTAAGGACGATACAAGCTACGGTAACAGGGGATTTTCGTCATCATATGGCTCGTGTCTAATTTTAGAGGCCAAGCTTAAAGCTATATTGGATGAGATTCTATTGGCCAGAGAACTTGGTATTTTACCTATTTGGGTTAAGACAAATTCTGATCCGAACCCAGTTAACACGGACGCTATCGAACTCCCAAGATATTGACATCAGATCCTAAGAAAGCCAAGAACAAGGTTTTGGACTCAACCACAATATTGGAACCAAGCAAGCCAATAAGAACGGTGCTATGAAGGACCTCTTGATTACGCAACACGATGAATTTCACCCTGAATTGTGGATCTGACTCAATAATCACGAACCAAACAACCAATACAATCACATGTACGTACTGACCTTTTGATTACAAATTATTAATTGAAATCGCACCTATTGTTTTGAACGCCACAAGAACAATTAATTCTTGATAAGTTCGATGTTCAAGAAGAACAAGATAATTTGAAGCAAAAGCTTCTTAAGAGAATTCTCCATTAATTCATTATAAAAGTCTTGTTTACAATAATGAGAAAACAACCTATTTATACTAAATAATCTAGAATAATATTAAAAAGAAATAATTTCTAGAGAACCTAGAAATCTAGTAAAACCGAAAAATAGAGTTCTAAAATATCTAAATTACCAAAAATAAGTAATTGGACATAAATAAAAATTCTCTAGATCATATCAAACCCTCCCTCTTCAAAAGGATTCGTCCTCGAATCTTGATCCAAGTTATAGCCTTTATTTTCAATCAATCCTCTCGGATACCATTTGGATCTCTTTTGACCTCGAAGTCTCCTCTTTTGAATATTCGGTAACCTGCAAAACAGAATTAACAGAGTTGGGGAGGGAAATGTTAGTTTTCTCCAACGCCCCCTCAACATCACGCTTCTCTTCATTTAAGCTCATTTCCGATTCCTCTTTCACCTCTGAAGACTCTTCTTCATTTTTCTTTTGTCGTGCCACTTCTTCATTCTCATTTTTACTCTTAGCTTCCTTTTCACTTTCCCGTGGCTCTACACCTTTTTCCTCACCATCAACCACCACAAAATTTTTACTTTTACTCTTGCGCTCCTTTGGATGATCAGTTTGAGAATTAATAATGTCGCGAATCTCCGCCAATTCCTGTTTATAATTCAACCCAACACGCTTGCTTGAGATACTTCCCGCACACCTCGCAATAGGTGTTTTCTTTTCCTTCGGATACTGATCCCCATAATATCTCCTAGGCTTCTCCCTAAATTCGATTTATCACCAATCCCTCCTATTATAACTTGTATCCCTTCTTCCATGCCTATCGCTTCTATTCCTCGATTCATGTATTTCAACATCAACCAATGCATCTTCATCAATGCCACAACCATATCCATATGCATCGAAATTTCTCATCCCAGGCTCCCGTCTCCTCACATTGAACTCCTCAACACGTTGATCCTTATGAAATTTATTCAATTTCAAATCTAGCCTGTCTAACTTATTTCCTATATCTCCAAGCATCTTCTCAAATCGCCTCATCAACTTTTCCGACATTTTGAATTGATTTTGACTTGAACTTGACATTTTTTTTACTCTTTTTTTATAACAATTTTTTTTGGATGGATCAAAGACTCAAATAATTGAAAAATTGCAAGAACACAACGAACAATGAAATCGCGAAACACAAAAATAAAAAGACTCAACAAAAAAATAAAAGCAAGATATAACCTTGATTTCGGATTCTGTGCTCTGATACGAAATGATACGAACTCGGTTAGGCACCCTGGAAATCGAGGGCCCCTTTAGCCCTAGATGTGGAGATAAATCCCAGGGGATATTGCTACTAATGCTATGCTATTATAGCAAATTGTCCGACATATATAAATCGGTCTCCGTAGAATTAGTTAATTCTTACACGTGACATTGTTTCTACTTTTTGTGTTGCTCTTCCAATTGGTGATTGGTCACCATGGCCTTGATGGGGCCACATTTTTTAGGAAAATATATTTTGAAATAATGATTTTTTGAAGAATGAATAATTAAAAAATAAGAAAAAAATTGATTTAGGTGTAAAATTATTTTATAAAATAATATGTGATTAAAAATGCATTTTGGAAAAAAATGGACCTCAAACTTAATTATGTTCTTATAAGTTTGAAGTGTTTTTTCATGTAAAGTAGGAGCAACTTGAAATATATATTTCAGACAATTACGTGACCAGGGGCGGACCTACGTAAGGCCTAGTGGGGTTGGTCCCCCTTACTCAATTTTTAGATTTTCAATTTTTTTCCAGGTTTTTTTAGGTTTTCAGATTTTTTTCCCAAGGTATTTTGGTTTCGCCCCCACTGAACTTCCATCCTGGGTACGCCCTCATACATGACGACTCAGATTTTCTTCGTCCTGATTGGTTTTGATAAATCATAATCATTTGTAAAACGAGGTAGGTCATAGCCTATTTTCTTGCAATGTTCACTCTGTTTTTAATCTACTAAATCAATATACTTTAGCAAGAAGCTTAGTGACGTTGTTTGGGCCATATGGAAATGGTTAAATGGTTGGAGATGGAGAGTATCATCATAAATACATTTTATGTGATCATTATTTGTAGTGTGGAATATTAATTTAAGTCAAAGTCTCATTTCGACTATATATTTTGTGGGTCCCACTACTTTTCAATCACACATTTCATTAATTTCTATTAAAATTTACTAAAAATTTAATTCTAATCCATACCAAATAGGGACTTAGTATGTCACCATAAGTTCAAAATCAGTATTTGCTAAGTTATGTTAATATCCATGTATCAAGTATTATTTAGGTACATAATTGATAGTCTTATCTCCAAAATCGGTGCACAAGGCAACTAAGAAAAGAGAGAGCCACTGACTGCTTGACTCAAGATAAGTCAAGTAAAGCAATTGGTTTCCTCGAAATATTTAGGAAATTGCCATGAAAATTAGTAAAAGAATGTAGAGTCAAGTCAATATGCTACTTTTGTTAGCACTAACATATGAAAATAAAAGAGTGAATTACCCAAATGGTCATTGAATTTTGTAAAAAAATTTCACGGGATCACTAAACTTTAAAAATCATCCAATTCATCGCTGAATAGTGATCCTTGGGAAACATTTTGCAAAGTTCGGTGATAAATTAGGTGACTTATAAAATTCAGTAATCTCGTGAAAACTTTTTGCAAAGTTCGATGATGAATTGCGTGATTTTTAAAGTTCAGTAACCCTTTAGAAACTTTTTGCAAAGTACAATGACCATTTGGGTAATTCACTCGAAAATAAAAAGAAATTCCCATGAAACTTCACTCTCGCGTTTGTCTTTGTATTGTTGATTCGTCCATTCATGTTAACAACATTATGCACATAATTCGTGGTACTGAACCTGGCTAGTAAAGGAATCTGTATTATAGAACAAAACACGTTGGTATCATCCAAAAAAATATTTATCTTTCGACTTTGAAATATTCTGGTAATTCTCACTTCAACAAATATTGATGTCCATTGTAACCTAAGCCCCGACCTGATATCCCACTTTCACCCAAGCCAACGCCTCATTTCCTTTCCTTTATTTTTGTTTGTATTTTTTCTTTATTTTTAACGCTTATATGGACAATTCCATCCTCTGACACATAGATCTTATGCCAGAGAAGTCTCTGCCTGGTAATTTAAATGATAGTTGATCTATTTTCGAAGAAACACCCACAACATTTCTGAGTAGTTGATTAAATCATAGCCCACTCAACTATAAATAGCCCTACACCATTCATCAAACTTCATCACTTTTAAACCACAAATCATACAAATGGAAGGCCATATTACTTGGACTGCATATACAGCAGTATGGCTAAGTATTTTCGCTCTCTCTCTTTTCAAGAAATCTTCGCAAGAAGAAACTGAATTTACCACCTGGTCCAAAACTGGCCTATTATTGGAAATTTGAACCTCATAGGATCACTTCCTCATCAGTCTCTCCACCAACTCTCTCAGAAATATGGTCCCTTAATGCATCTCCAATTCGGCTCATTCCCGGTCGTTGTCGGCTCCTCGGTCGAGATGGCCAAGATTTTCCTTAAAACCATGGATGTAACTTTCGTGTCTAGGCCTAAAACGGCTGCTGGAAAACACACGACTTATAATTGCTCCAACATCACTTGGTCCCCTTATGGACCATACTGGCGACAGGCGCGCAAGATGTGTGTAACGGAGTTGTTTAGTGCAAGAAGGCTTGAATCGTACGAGTATATTCGTGTAGAGGAAATGAACTCTCTTATCAAGGAGCTTTTCAAATCTTCAGGAAAGCCCATTTTGTTGAAAGACTACCTTTCGACAGTTAGTTTGAATGTGATTAGTAGAATGGTTTTGGGGAAGAGATACTTGGATGAATCTGATAACTCAATTGTGTCACCTGAGGAGTTCAAGAAGATGTTGGATCAACTTTGGTGATTCAATACCTTATATTGATTTCTTGGACCTGCAAGGATATATTAAGAGGATGAAGATCCTAAGCAAGAAATTCGACAGGTTTTTGGAGCATGTTCTTGATGAGCACAACGCCAAGAGAGAAGCAACACAAAGTTATGTCAGCAAAGACATGGTTGATGTTCTATTGGAACTAGCAGATGACCCCAATCTTGAAGTCAAGCTTGAAAGGCATGGAGTCAAGGCATTTACTCAGGTATAGGAATTCAATTTTCAGGTTTCGTATAAGTTACTTCTTTTTCCTTTGTAACAAATGTAAAACTTGATGATCTTTAGGATTTGCTTGTTGGAGGGACGGAGAGCTCGGCAGTGACTGTCGAATGGGCCATATCAGAGCTCCTAAAGAAGCCCGAGATATTCAACAAGGCAACCGAAGAGCTTGATCGGGTTATAGGCCAGAACAGGTGGGTACAAGAGGAGGACATACCAAGCTTACCTTACATAGAGTCCATCGTCAAAGAAACCATGCGGCTGCACCCTGTGGCACCAATGCTGGTGCCACGGCTATCCCGAAAAGACTGCAAAGTCGCTGGATACGACGTTCAGAAAGGAACCAGAGTGCTCGTAAACATATGGACTATTGGAAGAGACCCTGAACTGTGGGAGAAACCAAATGAATTTTGTCCAGAGAGATTTATTGGGAAGGATATTGATGTAAAAGGCCACGATTTTGAGCTTTTACCATTTGGTGCAGGGCGCAGAATGTGTCCAGGATACAGTTTGGGACTGAAGGTGATTCAGGCAAGTTTGGCTAATCTTTTGCACGGATTTAAATGGAGATTAGCTGATGATATGACACCTGAAAATCTCAACATGGAGGAAATATTTGGGCTGTCCACTCCAAGAAAATTCCCTCTTGCTGCTGTGGTTGAACCTCGTCTGCCACTCAATCTTTATTTTATATAAATATTGGCAATAAGATTTCAATTTCTTTTTCTTTCGTGTTGCTGTCAAATACAAGTAATATGGCTTGTCCATAGTTTCGTTTATGAATAATTACTAAAGTCACCACTGACTTGAGAGAAAAATCGGGATACTTGTTGGCAATTCTTCTCCTCCAAACCAGCCAAGAATGGTCTAGAAAAAAGACACATTGGATGTACATTACAAAAAAATGTATACTAGCTGAGCCGATGTATTTGTGCGATGAGTGAAATTGAGAGAGAATTGAGAGAAAAGCTGTAGCGTGCAAGTAATTTACAGAGTACATATTTCTGGGCTAGTGCCCTGCTACATCGTTTTAAGCTTAAACACTAGTGTGCAAGTGATTTGTCTGGGCGCATTATTCGTATGCATCAGCTAAGTGATGAAAACACTCTAGGCCTTGTCCCAAAATAGTCGTTCAACTTCATGCTCTATTTTTAACGTACAAATATAAAGAAATTTATAACACTCAATATACCATAGTAAAAAATTACAATTTGCACAATACCATACGACTTGTATACATAGTTAATTTGTGTGAAGACTAAACAAATACATGCAGAATATCTTCAACCTCAGCCTTTATCATAAGTTGTCCCCTCATCTGAAAACGTCGGGACGTGCTGTGAATGGTCAGCAAACAAATGTACGTACTCAGTTTCAACCAATTATTGACATGCATTTAGCAGTAACGTAATGCCCTGGATAATCTAACTCACGAGATCAAATGTAACCTTTCTTGGAGAACTATTTCTTTGTGCATGTCTGATACACAATATCATAAAAATTAAGCTACTTGTACATTCCATTTGTACATCGTGGTTGAAGTTTCATGATGTGTAAAAGATTGTTTCATGTATTGTTAAAAATCAATGACAAAACTGTGTCAACCAAGATGTACATGTAACAAAACTGATATTATAATGTGCTTGTGCTTGAGAGTACGACATTATATTCTTTCTTAATAATTTATAACCTTAGCAGCCCTCCCAAGTCCCAGGTGTAAAAAGGTTTCTGCCATACTACTTCAATCCTTAGGGTATGCATGTCTCATGACATATGGTGACAATTACACCACATAACGAAGACCCAAAAAACCCTATTTTCCGTCAAACTCCCACAACTCCCTTTCCGAGACCCATGATATTGACTAGAACGGCTAACCATGATGAATGCTTTAGCAATAGAATTTTGTCATTTGTACATCATTTTCTTTACATCATATATATATATATATATATATATATATATAGGATTTCCTTTACATTATTATCAACATTCCCTTTGTTTTCAAAATATTGTAGGCGGGAAAACCCTTTTTATTAAATGGCAACTTGACAAACGGTTAGCAATAATATACAGATTTCGAACTAACAAAACAATATCTCTTGCATAAATTATTTTTATATAAATCCAAAGTATTACTAAACTACTTTGTAATACTAAGATTAATCGAAAAACATGAAACAAACTAAATCCCTGTATGATATAGCTAAAAATCAAAATTTAATAATAGAAGTAGATGAAGCCCTTGTTTCATAAGAATGCATTTTTAAATAGTGTATTGATGGAAAATATGTGTTAAAAAATAAGGAAAAGTTTTGGATTTACATGTAATATTATTTTAAATATGTGATTGAAATTATGTCAAATCAATGTTTAAGAATATATTTTTTTGAAAGAATATGAGTCAAACAAGCCCAAAACATGCAATTGAAAAATTGTAGATTTCATGGTGTATAGTTAAAACTCACGTGTGTGAAGTCAAGGTTGGTACATCAACAAACATCACACCACACAACAAAACTCCTTTGAACAGGATAATTTGGAGAAGAACAATTTTGTCCACAAAAATATCCCACAGCCCAAACAATTGGAAGAGACAACTAGTCCATTAATATTCAGACTTCTATATCTATGTATATTGCTTCATCAATGGTGGTGAAAAATGGCAAAACAGCAGTACCCTAATGGCATGTGGTATACAATATTAATTGAAGCAAAATTAGAAAAGACAATGAAATCAAAATCATATTCACTGTACAACTGCACGATCCTTCTCTTCATTATAGCATTCATAAATTCAACAAACTAAAAGCTAAAGAATCAACCCATATATAAAAAGTAGAAAAAATCTAAAGAATAAAACTGCATTTCAAGAAGAGGATGAAGAAAGAAACAGAGAAAATTCCCCTCCTTTTTCTTATGGCAAAACTAAAAACAGAATCAGTCTTTAGTAGAACCCCGAGAAGTAATAACTTCATTTGTTTCCCTCAGAAAGGAACTAGAAAACTTTGTTGGTAGATCACACAATGAAGAGTAAAGTAATCCCAATAAACAAAATTCGGTTTATGCAGAACCGCCCTTGCCAAAGCTTTAGTGAAATGCTCAGCACCAAAACTGAGTAATAATATAGCATTTCATATGAACCACTTTCACAAATTTACATCTCCCGTGCCAATGCAATAGGAACACGTTAGCACTCAAGAAGTATCAAATTATGTAGGACATAAAACTTGTGCCAAGAAGAACATTGTTTATGGCCATACCTTTGTGTCTATCATAGCCAAATGAACGGTATTTACAGAAAAGAACCCTGCAAAAAATTCATGAAATAAATGCAACTCTCACAATTGAAATCCAAAGGGGAAGTAAAATTTGATAATAAAATGCTTTGGGAGTACAAACCTATTGTTGAAAAAAATGGAGCAGCTCAACTGGTAAAGGCATTAAGCATTTAGCAAATATAATTATTGGTGTGTATTATGACATGTTATCTAGCAACCAAGCTGCCATTTTGTTGGTGTCTCAAATGTTCAATAAGATACTGGTAAAAAGATTTCAGAGCCTTGATGTCATTACCCTGAGAATGAAAAGATTGAGATATATAAGGTGAAATGAGATAGTATATTAAATAAAGCAGAATTAGAACCATGCATTGCATAAAAGATTATATCACAAGACCAGACAAATGTACTTGATTTGAAAGGAAATCCAGCTTGGCAGCTAGAATTATTCATCTAGCGATCAAGTTTCTTGCGTATACTACATTCAATAGTCGAAGTAATTATGTGTACGCTTAGAGCCTGTTTGGTTTGGATTAAAATCTAATTTAAAGTCAAACAATCAATATTAAACACTTTTTTATGGGTCCCACAATTTTTAAAACATACATTTCAAAAACTTCTATCACAATCTACTAAAAAATCCAATTTTAATCCCCGTCAAATACCCTCTTAATTTTAAAAGGAAAACACACACACACACATTGATATTAACATTTTTCAACAAATTTCAAAACCTGTGTCCCTGTGATTTCAGGTTTGTAGTTGAGCAATCTCAAAATTTTAGAGCTTGAAAAGCCAATGCTTAGTAACCAAACCTCAATGCAAGCAATGGCACCAGGCACCCAGGGTTATGCCACAAAATCCCACTGCACGCAGAGACAGAAGCTACTGCCTGCCACTTCTGCCCCCCACCCATATAAAAGTCAAATAGAAAACAAAAAAAGAAAAGGGTCGCACATATATATTGATCAGCTGAGCTCCAGCAGAAATAAACGAGCTGCAAAAGTTTAGATGACCATCCAGTTAACTAATTCTACAACTTTGTATTCAGTCTCCATTTACAAGCCAACAAAAATGTTTCATGTCGATGGTCTCAGGATCATTATCAGTTGTATGTAACCTGGATCAGCTACTACCTTAAAACATTTTTATATACGAAACATGTCATATGCGAAATTCAATTGCAAGTTTAAATTACTGTTGCTAAAAGCAACATATACCTGCAGCTTCTGACAATACTGTTCTACAAAGTCTTGATGGCAATGCGCATTGGAGAAACCTTTTGATACAAAATGATGAAGAAAATCATTGCCAAATTTCTCATACATGACCTTCTGAGCTAGCACTATTTCTCCGAACAAGCTAAGCTGCCATAAAAACCCCAAATAAAGAATGGGAATTTATTTAGCCTAGCATAAAAAACAAAAAAGATATTGTAAAAAAGCAACCACTTTGGTAGAAATATAAATTGTTCACCAGCAATGCCAAACAGTGTCATCACAAACAACAAATCCAAGGTGGGAAAAAAATATATACATATACATATACGTATATGTACATATATATACGTATACATATACATGTAAATATAATGTACATATACATATTGTATATGTATACAGATATATATATATTCTACATACAAATACAAGCCAAGAACTTGATCTTTTCAGGTCAAGGAAGATTATGAACATGGAAATCCCAACAACATACACTTGCATATTGTTATTTAAAACGTTGGCAAGACTTACAGTGTTTGCATCACGAAAATCAAAGGACTTGTCAAGCACACTGTAGAGACAACAATTGGTTGCAAACACCTCAACGACAAAACTTCGAAAACCAGGAACCTGGAAAACAGTCTCCCTTTACTATTCTGAAGAAATTATCACTACAATTATTGAGTTTAAAGAGTAGATACCTTTTCTTCACTATAAGGCCTGGTACACCAATCTTTAATTAGCCTTATTATTATCTGTACACATGCCTGAAAGAAAAAACACAGAAGAGGTTGGATTGATCGTACACCAACATATATTCTAAGGATTCTGAAGCACATTAATGGTTGTAAGCACTTCTGCAGTAAGAAAGTAGTGGTACACACCTTCCGTACAGCGATACCATTATGATAACAAGATGCATATAACAGCAATTGCATCATTGGATCCAAGTAACCCTGACCTCTTGGGGAAAGGAAAATTGGTGATAGATCATGAGTAGCAATCACATGAAGAAATGTGTAAAATGTTCGCTGAAGCTCTTGCAGCTCGCGGATTTCCTGAAAGAAAAGAAATCAAAATGACACAAGTCAACTCGTCATCATCTGAACTGAAACAAGTGTTCGAAAACGAATTCTCTTTAAGTTCAAATATAAGTGTATAACGTTAAATGCTTCGTGCTTGCAGCAACATCCTATTTCCCCTTGTATCCAAAAAAAATCGTAACAGAGATCCTTTAGTTTAGATATCCATGTTGACATTGTATAATAAAATGTTTTATGGCAACATCTATGCTATTGATTACTAGCATGTGTTGCACTGTATGCTTGTAAGTAGAAATCACTTCCATGCTAAGGTAACTGAAACGATCTTTTTAGCACCAAAGAGAAGTGACAAGGTCAGAAATGCTTATTGCATCAATACTAGTAACAAAATCATGAAAACTAGAATGCCTCCACACGGTCACCTCACTACTCAACAAGTTAACATACCTCAGTACTGCCACCAGGTCCTGATGGAATATCACCTCTTGGGAGAATACTAAACAGCCTACCAGCAATAACAGGGTACACTTCCTCCAATATGTCATAGACTCCAGTGTTGAATTTGCAGATGAGCTGGTTAAGAAGTACCAAAAAACCCACCAGTTCCTTTGACTGCATATGGCAATATGATGGTCAAAGCTCTAATTATTACCATCTACGTTGTAAAAGCAGATGGAAGGAGAAAGACAAATCGCTAATCAATGATCACAACAATTCATACTTCCCTTAAATTTTCATAACTTTGATAAAGGAAATCAATAAGTAAATACAAATCATAGGCATCCAATTCTGAACGCTTTCCCCTTACCCACCATCATAAGAAATCAAAACTTCTATAGATAAGAAAATACATAATATAGCACCATAAGTATGACGAGAGCATGTACCCATGTCCTTATTGATGTAATATTTGTTACAGTCAGAAAGCACATTCCAGTTTCGACCATTGGTAGAAATTTTAACAAGATCTTACACAAGTTGTAAAATGTACAAGGAGGAAAAAATAATCGCAGAACATGTCATCAAGAACAGAGATTTTTAGAGGTCAAGATTGAAAAATCAAACATATTGTCAGGACATTGTTAGCTGGTACAAAAGTTATCTTGGTAATTTAACAAAATATGGAAGGAGGCAACGATTTATATTACAGTTTTGATGAAAACAAACTATAAAAAAGAAGAAGAAAAAAACGGCAGATATTTATACCTCACTTTCTGCTAGCAACTGCTCCAGTGCCTTGGGAAGATATGGGAACACTGATGCTCCCAAGGTATCCACCATACGGTGAATAAATGAAGTGACCTAACAAAGGAGGTCCGATTAGCTGAGGAGCTTATCACACAGCATTAATGAAGAAAGCTCAAAAGCATACCTTACACCGTAGTGGTACTATCTTCGGAAAGACAACTAGTAGTTGTAGGAGAACATCTAATGTCTGAATATTTATAAAAGAACCTATTAAAACACAGAAAAGATAAAACAAACATCCTTACGTCTAAACAAAAATCTGCTCATAGAGCCCCAAAGTTCTATGAGGCCCTTGTACGAGGTCAGCATAGAATAATCAGAATGCAGATTAAATCACGCACTAGTTAGTTTGGATACAAAAAGACATGGACAGTGAAGCTTTCCACCGACCTGTTTGAACATGAGACCAATAGCAGGGCGACTGGCAGTTACAAGACGCTCACTGAAGCCCTGAATCAAACATGCACCATACTCATTAGAATACAAATTTATGCAAAAATTATGAAAACTTGTCCAAGCAGATTCAAAAACTTGACAAAATAATGTCATGTCAAACTCGTAAATTAGATGCAGCTTAAATTTTCACCCATTAAAGAAAGATTAACAATTATAAAAAAGATGCCATCCTTTCTCCATATCACATTTAGCCCCTGTTTGGCCCCCATTACATGGAAAATTAATGGGTGGAATAGTTTTTTTTTTGAAAAATGAGTGGTTGAAAAAGAAGGAAAAGTTTTCGATTTACGTGTAATATTATTTTATGGAAGATTGTATGGTTGAAAATAGGAGAGAGAAAAATGAAATGTAATAGAATAAAAATTAATGGGGGCCAAACGGGGGCTTACAATGAGACAATAAAATTTTGTTTCCTTTCTTATCAAAGATACTACAGAAAAGCGACATATTCAAAAAACAAATAAATAAATAAATAAATAGATAATAATAATAATAATAGTAGTAGTAGTAGAAGTAGTAGTAATAATAATAAATGAAATTAAAGCAACTGGTATATATAAGAAACAAGAAATTTGAAAGGTCAAGAAAGACCTTGCTGAGGGCATTAATGGCCATAATTATTTGCTGGATCTTTGCTATATTTGTCGCAGATTCATCGGGAATCTGAGTTTGAGCATTTAAGAGGGCAAATTCAACCTGCCAAAGCATTTTGATTTTTGATTAACTAAGTGTTGAGTAACAAGAAATCAGTTTAAAATAGATGAGAATATATGATATCTAGATAAATTAAGTGTCAACATTACAAATTGATAAAAAGAGGGCCTGCACGGGTAGCCTAATAAACACGTTTTCATAACAAGCAATCAAACTTGACCTGCTGACAGAGAGGAGTAAGCAAGGCAGCTAGGTAGTCAGATTGCTTTTCAAGTGGTACATCTTCCATTCCAATTAATAACCCAATTGCCTGTAAAGTAATGACAACAACTCGCCTTGGATCAGACATCAATAATATAAACCTGCAAAAATAAATTACTGGTATAGCATATACCTCAAAAATGTGACTACCATCTTCAGATCCCGATTGTGTTTTTGATGAACCATCCATTCTAGTAAACTGTGCAACTGTATCTTGTAGACTCTGGAAATCCAAGGAAATGTCAAGCTCGATAAGGAAAAAGAGAATAACAAGGTGTGGCAATTACTCAAATTTTCCAGCATCTAAAACAACAACAAAAAGCTGCTAGTATATAAATCATTTTTCTCAGCACTCTGCTCGACATCCACTTAAAAGTCCAATTGAAACCAACTTTTTTACAACCCATGAGGCCCTCTAAAACAAATAACCAATGAAGATGGCAAAAATGAAATGAACAGTTTAATACCTGCAAGATTGTCTCTATATAAGGAACAAGCTTTGCTTTGAGCAATTTGACAACTCTCATGAAAAGATAACTTGCCCTTCGACTCACATTGACATTTGAATGGTGTATACCTCTTTCGTCAAGAAAGGCACCCAGGGCTACAGGAATATATTGAGTGTTCTCCTGCACAAACTTCATATATCTTGTTATCGTTTCCAGGAAAACAAGTGCCACAATCCTATTGGAATGACAAGGAAATCTCGTTGATAAAAGCATCAGAACCAGCTCTCCCAATTGACCACTTGCAGTCCTCATCATATCATCACTTATTGATTCTCCAAGAGCATAAAATAAGGAAAGTGCAGCTTCTACCACTTCAACATTTCTATCCTCTGATGATGCAGCAGCACTTGCTAATGAGTTCCTGATAAAAATCTGAGTCATGTCAGGTGCTACACAACCTACACTGCGAAGCAATACAAATAAATCTTTCCTAAACTCCACCATCCTATCTTCTTCTTCTCTCCCGATCTTGTCCAACACATCAAGATTATTGCGGTAGATAGGATCAAACTGAATCTGCACTCGAATCACTTCTAATATCTGTCGCACATGAAGTAGCTGTGTTTCTGTCAGCATGGAAAGACTTTTCATTGTATTAACATAACCAGAAAGAAACTGAACAATGCTGAACGTTGCATCAACTTCACAGCTCTGCATTACATAAAAAACCGACGGCAAAACCTCATTCAACAGCTCCAATGAAATCTCTTTACCGTCACTGGGGCTCAAACGCTTGGAACATTCCAAAGCCTCAGCAGCATAGCCAGTAAGCAAAGAAGCCACGCCAGAAACCAACTCAGAGTCACTATCCCCTGCTACCAATCCAAAAGCCCTTCTTATATGAAGACTCTTTAAAAGGGCAAGTTTTGACTTTGAATCCATCCGCTTAGAGACCGCTGCAAGAAGAACACTGGCAGCAGCAGCCCGAAGCTGATCTGGAAACCCATCCACCAACATCAATTCAAAAAACAAACTAGTAAATGATTCGTTCACAATCAAGCTAATGTCAATCCATGATATGTACCTCCTCATAGAATCTAAAACACCAGTACACAACTCCGGGTCCGAATTCCGGTACATCAACACAACGTCATACCATGCCCTTACAATCTGAGGCACGCATTGTGCCCTCATTGCATCCTTAATCCTCCCCGCCACAGCCATCTCATCCCCATTTCGTGGATAGTCTAAGCTGATTACTTCATCATCCAACGCATTCAAAATCCGACAAAACATATCGATAACCACCCGGCCTTTACTCAAATTTGGCAAGAAATCAATAAAAACAGAAGGCCAAATTGATGGGTACTCAAAATATATTAATGTCACAACAACCTGAGCAAGCTTGTTCTTTATAAATGCCTGGCCCTCCAAAACCAGAACAGAGTTGTGGTCATTAACATTAACAGCCTCGCAACAAGCCATTGAAAATATGGATTTCCGAATAAAGGACTTCTCCTCTAGACCCATTGATGAGTATTTGTCGCGAAGGGCCTCGTGGAGGCATTGCAAACACCAGAATTGGACTTGAACTAACTTAGAAAAACAGAGCTTCTCTATACATATGGAAGGAATGGATAGAGTCTCTTTAATTTGCTGAATAAAAGTCGCTGCCTTTGATTTCAGTTCTGAATCTACAGTCCCAGATTCATCAAAGCATATTAAAATCGCCTTTTCAAGATCATCCATTATTACTACGAAATCCCAAAACCCTAATTAACTAAAAAAACTCGCCAAATTTACTCCCACTGCAATAAATTTGAATGAAAAAATGAGCAATTTCAAAAAGAAAAATCCTTGCCTTCTGCATTAGTTTAACGGAATTTAAAGTGATTGGAGGATTGATGAATTCAAAACAATTTGATTAAACAGCAGGATTTGTTAAGGCTGCTTACCTGAATACCTAAAAATTTGATTGAAGAATAAAGCTATTGGTGAATAAAGCTAGGGTTTTAGGATGAATCCAGAAATTAATTAAAAAAAAAAAAACCCCCCTCAAACCTTGGAGTCACCCAATAAGTTTTATTAATATATATGGGTGCGTCTGTGTTTCGTATATCTGAGAGAGTTCGGGCGCCTGCAACTGGATGTGTGTGAAGAGGAGGAGAAGACGGAGGCTGGGCAAAGAACTCACGTTTTATACACACCGCCCGCCCCCAGCCACTCCAACCTATGTCATCCATCCCATCCCCCAAGCAATTTTTATTTTATTTTATTCAAACTTTTATGGAAACAAAACGGGTTAATTATTTGAATTGTGCCTAAACTATGCCCCTCTTTGCCCTCTTTTTCTTGGACAATACTACACATATCAAATTCTTTTATTGAATCTTTTACGTATTATTCACAATAAAGATGAGAGTCAGGAGTCAATATTTTTAAATTCACATGGATCTCGCCATACACTGTGCGAGAGGAGACACTATTTGATACCCATATTATATACAAATGGAATTTTCCCTTTTTCTTTCAAATTTTCCTTCTCACTCTTATTTTTAATCATACAATTTTTCATAAAATAATATTACACATAAATTGAAAATTTTTCATACTTTTTAACCACACATTCTTCAAAAAAATATTATTCCATACATTAAAGATTGAAAAAAAATGAGGCTAAATGGAAGTTATTATATCAAATGCTGGTACTTAGTAAGGGCTGAGCCACATTAATTTCAAAAAAATATATTTTTCAACAGTAATTTGATATCATTTCAACCACATATTTTTCAATAAAATAATATTATAGGCAAATATAAAATTTTTCCTTATTTTTTAACAACACATTTCACATTGATTTGACATGAATAATGCATTTTTCCTAAAATGTGGCTCAAACATGGACTAATTAAATTTAAAAATATATCTCAATGGCATCAATGGAAATATCCGTTAGATTCAACAAACGACATTGACTTGAGCGATGAATAGATAACACACTACATGGTTCAATGACCATTAAAATACAATTTTAAATTCAAATATTAAGTAGTAATAATTGGTATAATTTTAATTCAATTATTAAGAAGTAAAAAAATTTTCTTCCCTCAAATCAATTTATTTAAAAGAAAAAACTAAAGAAAATGAAGGAAAAAATAGGAAACCCAAAGTCTGAGACATGTAAATCGGGTAAAAATATAATTTTTCTGAATTGAGAATCACAAATTTATGAAAAAAAAAATCCAATTTTTTTCCATTTGGAGCTCTCTTTCAAATATCCATTCCTTTGAAGAATTCTCACTTGCTTAATTTCACAATCCAATTTCGTTTCGAAGTGAACAAATAATTCTATCTTTTATAGAAATCTATGATCAAAATTTTAAAAAATATCTTTTGTAGGAATCTCAATCACCACTTCCAAAAAATCAATCTTTCTTTGAAAAATCTTTTTTTCTTTTTGGTGGAAAAATGAGATACCCACAGGCAAAATTCAATCACTCGTAAAAATTCTTGATACCCAATTTTGAAAAGTTCTATTTCCTTGATTTATAGACCTCTGATTTTCATATTTCTCTTTTTTCCTTCATTTGTCTTTGATTTTTTCTTTAACAAAAGTTTATTTAAGGAAAAAAATTGTTACTACTTAGTAACTGAACTTAAAATTGTATTTCAATGGACACTGAACTATGCACAATTGTATTTCAATTGGTTTATTTTAATCCCCACCAAACAGGGACTCAATAAATTTAAAAATCAAAATTTAATCCTCTTCAAATAGGGATTCAATATATTTAAAAATAATAAGTTTTTGTTATATCTTGCCGAACATATAATTAGATATCCAAAATTATTTGGAGAATGATGCTCTTAAGTGTTAGCTGAAAGCCCAAAAGTATTACTAAACGTATAACCATATTATTTCATTCTAGATTGTACCCAAACACTTGTGGGTGAAAACTAAGTCTGCACAAAAAAAATTGTGAAAATTGCAAACTGAATTGAAATCATTGGTTCGGGTTTACGTGGAATCGCTATTTTTTCTCCACTCAAGTTGAATTAACCGTTTCAAAATAGTTTGGTTTGGGTTTTGATTTTCAAAAAAGCACAAATCGAACTGAACTATTTTTATAATTTTTAATTAAAACATTAATTTCATTAACATATAAATGTTACAATTTTCATTTTTCGGGAAAAAAATACCAATTTAGTTATACAAATTGCAACCAACCCATTGAAATAAGCATAGAAAGTAAATTAGGTTCATCATTATTGGCCCATGGTTTAACAAGTTCACAACACCTATTCTCAACCAATATCTAAATTAAATTAAAATTATTCTCAAATCATATTAAATGAAAAAATATATATATATTTTTGACAATCCAAATTATAATTCAACAAAATTACGTCAATAAATCATGTCCAAAACTTCAAAAATCCTAACATAAACTCTCATTTCCGAAAATATTTTACGCTTGTCTACCATTGCTGAACGAATCGCTAATTGCCTCTTGCCTATTAGTTTGCTAATTCCTGCATGAATCGCCTCTTTTTCTCTTTTCTCTTAGTAAATCTAAATTCTCATTTAAGCTATTTTTTTGTTGTTCTTTCTTGTATTTGTTGTTTTTTTAACTTATTATACACTTGTGAATTGTGGTTTAAATAGAAAAATAACTGTTTGTGTACTTAGATGACTAATGAATTTATTTGTGGTTTGGAAATAACGAATGATAGAACGTATCAATTGTGTGAGAATGATAAAGTTCCTTAACTAATACTACTACCTTTACTTTCACAAAGTAGTTAGAGAATGAAATTTCTCAATTCCTAATAAGCCCAAACTCTATCAATCTTTGTACATCTAAACATATCATGTTCAATTCTTATTTAACATCTCACTAGCAAGATAAAATGAGTTTTAACCAAACAATAATAGCAAAATGTGGCTTTACCTTTACCAACCGCTACATGATAATATGAACGTCTAACAAGGAAAGATAAAGAAAAAAAGAAGAAAGTTGTATTTGATCTATTAACATCTTTTAGCAACCAGATTTGACAGTAATTTATTCATGGATTTCACGATAAATATAAATGTAATTTAACATTTAACATTATTAATTCTCGTTTAAACTTATATGTTAACTTATGTTAAAATTACTATAATGTCGATAGGTAAGTTGCGAATTAAAATCGAATCAAACCGCAAATTATTGTTTACTTTGGTTTGGTTCAAAAAATTAAATGGTTTGGTTTGGTTTGGTTTGAAAAAACTTCAAATCACAATAAATTGTTTGAGTTGAAAATATAACACAAACTGTCCAAATCAAACCACGTTCACCCCTATTGGATACTTGTACTTGAGTGATAAATAGACATCATCGTGTATTTTGGACATGAAGAGCAACTATGAGGTAATAAACCTAATTATTTTGGTTTGTGAAGAATTGCTTACAACAAATTCGATCCTATGTCTCTTCCACTTGTGAATTTTATGAAGGATTTTAAGTGTTTTCATCCACCTACGGAAGACGGATGAGGAGATAAAAAAACCAAGTATGAGTGTTGAAATAAGGATCTTTCTATTTTATCTCATTCAATTATTGTTCAAATTTATCTAAGAACAGAAATCAATTGTTACGCCTCGCCACTGATGCTTTATTTTAAACATACGTGGCAATCACACGGAAGCATCAACCAAAGAAAAAGTCAAAGGTTGACCAGAGTCAACGGGCTGAAGCCCACTCAATTGTCAAATATCTTTACAGCTAAGGCTCTCTATCCTAAACTCTCTCCCTCCAAAGGGCCTTGAATTAGAAGTGGTTCTCAAGGAGTTTATAGCAGTGGCGGATCTCGGTGGTGGCGAGCTAGGCCGCCCTAGCTGGATTCGCATGAACCACTGAAGAAATTTTATTTTTTTGTTGACAATAGATTAAATTTTTATATTATATTGCTTGTAACTCATTTCATTTTCAAACTTCTTCTGCAGCTCTACTGATTAGAGCTTGCATGTGCATATTTGAAGTCTCGGGTTCTGTTGGATTTTATGCGCAATATTAAAGAGATGAAAATGAAAATCAATACAAGAATTTTACGTGGTTCGGCGATGTGCCTACGTCCACGAGAGCGAAGCAGAGATTTCTTTATTCAGTTGATAAAAATAGGGTTACAACATATTATTTATACTAACCCTAACCTGGGCCCATATAAGACTTTAAGGCCCATACAGAAAATACCTCTGTACCGTACCGCGGGCGTAGCCCCGCACCCTCAACCCATTCAGTGTCTCTAACAACCAGACAGTGAATTAAACCCACGCAAGGCCGATGCCGTCGCTTCGCTCCGTTCCGTTCGATGCGCTCCGCGCCGGCATCGGCCCATTTGATCCAGGGCTTGTGTTCCACTCTATATGAGCCACATGCACAACAATCTCCACCTTGGCGAATATTCACCCCTTAAGAGAAAAAAAACATAACCTAGAAAAAATCACACCATCTAGGACCAATGGGTTGGGACACATCCTCTCTAACAGTTAGAGATGTTAATCAAGTTCAAGCAATGCTTGAACCTATCCATTGTGATTGGTTTTGTCATCATGTCTACTGCATTTTCTAAGGTATGCACCTTCTCAAACAACAGCTCTCCTGAAGTAACCAACTCTCTTATCTTATGAAATCTCACGTCAATGTGCTTGGTTCTTGCATGGTAAATCTGATTCTTAGCTAGGAAGATGGCGCTCTGACTATCACAGTACAGCTTCATTCCATTTTGCTTGATCCCAAGTTCCCTGACAAGCCCTTTCAACCACAATAATTCCTTGACTGCCTTAGTTGCCGCCATGTACTTTGCTTCAGTTGTAGATAATGTCACAAGCGATTGCACCATTGACCTCCAACATATGGGCCCACCTGCGAGTGTGAAAACATAACCTGTATAGGACCTTCTGTCATCCAACTCTCCTGCATAATCTGCATCTACATATCCTTGAACTGAAATATCACCGTGTTGTCTCTCAAACATGATCCCGCACTCCATTGTACCTTTCAAGTACTTGAAAATCCACTTTACAGCTCTCCAATGCTCTCTACCAGGATTAGCCATATACTTACTAACCACACTGACTGCATGTGCTAAATCTGGTCTGGTTCACACCATTGCATACATCAAACATCCAACTGCGCTGGCATAAGGTACCTTTGACATCCCTGCAACATCTTCTTCACTCTTTGGGCAATGATTATTAGACAATCTAAAGTGATTTGCAAGTGGTGTGGCAACTGATTTTGCATCTGACATGCTAAACCTCTCTAACACTTTCTTCAAATAAAGCACTTCTGCAGTAAGAAAGTAGTGGTACACACCTTCCGTACAGCGATACCATTATGATAACAAGATGCATATAACAGCAATTGCATCATTGGATCCAAGTAACCCTGACCTCTTGGGGAAAGGAAAATTGGTGATAGATCATGAGTAGCAATCACATGAAGAAATGTGTAAAATGTTCGCTGAAGCTCTTGCAGCTCGCGGATTTCCTGAAAGAAAAGAAATCAAAATGACACAAGTCAACTCGTCATCATCTGAACTGAAACAAGTGTTCGAAAACGAATTCTCTTTAAGTTCAAATATAAGTGTATAACGTTAAATGCTTCGTGCTTGCAGCAACATCCTATTTCCCCTTGTATCCAAAAAAAATCGTAACAGAGATCCTTTAGTTTAGATATCCATGTTGACATTGTATAATAAAATGTTTTATGGCAACATCTATGCTATTGATTACTAGCATGTGTTGCACTGTATGCTTGTAAGTAGAAATCACTTCCATGCTAAGGTAACTGAAACGATCTTTTTAGCACCAAAGAGAAGTGACAAGGTCAGAAATGCTTATTGCATCAATACTAGTAACAAAATCATGAAAACTAGAATGCCTCCACACGGTCACCTCACTACTCAACAAGTTAACATACCTCAGTACTGCCACCAGGTCCTGATGGAATATCACCTCTTGGGAGAATACTAAACAGCCTACCAGCAATAACAGGGTACACTTCCTCCAATATGTCATAGACTCCAGTGTTGAATTTGCAGATGAGCTGGTTAAGAAGTACCAAAAAACCCACCAGTTCCTTTGACTGCATATGGCAATATGATGGTCAAAGCTCTAATTATTACCATCTACGTTGTAAAAGCAGATGGAAGGAGAAAGACAAATCGCTAATCAATGATCACAACAATTCATACTTCCCTTAAATTTTCATAACTTTGATAAAGGAAATCAATAAGTAAATACAAATCATAGGCATCCAATTCTGAACGCTTTCCCCTTACCCACCATCATAAGAAATCAAAACTTCTATAGATAAGAAAATACATAATATAGCACCATAAGTATGACGAGAGCATGTACCCATGTCCTTATTGATGTAATATTTGTTACAGTCAGAAAGCACATTCCAGTTTCGACCATTGGTAGAAATTTTAACAAGATCTTACACAAGTTGTAAAATGTACAAGGAGGAAAAAATAATCGCAGAACATGTCATCAAGAACAGAGATTTTTAGAGGTCAAGATTGAAAAATCAAACATATTGTCAGGACATTGTTAGCTGGTACAAAAGTTATCTTGGTAATTTAACAAAATATGGAAGGAGGCAACGATTTATATTACAGTTTTGATGAAAACAAACTATAAAAAAGAAGAAGAAAAAAACGGCAGATATTTATACCTCACTTTCTGCTAGCAACTGCTCCAGTGCCTTGGGAAGATATGGGAACACTGATGCTCCCAAGGTATCCACCATACGGTGAATAAATGAAGTGACCTAACAAAGGAGGTCCGATTAGCTGAGGAGCTTATCACACAGCATTAATGAAGAAAGCTCAAAAGCATACCTTACACCGTAGTGGTACTATCTTCGGAAAGACAACTAGTAGTTGTAGGAGAACATCTAATGTCTGAATATTTATAAAAGAACCTATTAAAACACAGAAAAGATAAAACAAACATCCTTACGTCTAAACAAAAATCTGCTCATAGAGCCCCAAAGTTCTATGAGGCCCTTGTACGAGGTCAGCATAGAATAATCAGAATGCAGATTAAATCACGCACTAGTTAGTTTGGATACAAAAAGACATGGACAGTGAAGCTTTCCACCGACCTGTTTGAACATGAGACCAATAGCAGGGCGACTGGCAGTTACAAGACGCTCACTGAAGCCCTGAATCAAACATGCACCATACTCATTAGAATACAAATTTATGCAAAAATTATGAAAACTTGTCCAAGCAGATTCAAAAACTTGACAAAATAATGTCATGTCAAACTCGTAAATTAGATGCAGCTTAAATTTTCACCCATTAAAGAAAGATTAACAATTATAAAAAAGATGCCATCCTTTCTCCATATCACATTTAGCCCCTGTTTGGCCCCCATTACATGGAAAATTAATGGGTGGAATAGTTTTTTTTTTTGAAAAATGAGTGGTTGAAAAAGAAGGAAAAGTTTTCGATTTACGTGTAATATTATTTTATGGAAGATTGTATGGTTGAAAATAGGAGAGAGAAAAATGAAATGTAATAGAATAAAAATTAATGGGGGCCAAACGGGGGCTTACAATGAGACAATAAAATTTTGTTTCCTTTCTTATCAAAGATACTACAGAAAAGCGACATATTCAAAAAACAAATAAATAAATAAATAAATAGATAATAATAATAATAATAGTAGTAGTAGTAGAAGTAGTAGTAATAATAATAAATGAAATTAAAGCAACTGGTATATATAAGAAACAAGAAATTTGAAAGGTCAAGAAAGACCTTGCTGAGGGCATTAATGGCCATAATTATTTGCTGGATCTTTGCTATATTTGTCGCAGATTCATCGGGAATCTGAGTTTGAGCATTTAAGAGGGCAAATTCAACCTGCCAAAGCATTTTGATTTTTGATTAACTAAGTGTTGAGTAACAAGAAATCAGTTTAAAATAGATGAGAATATATGATATCTAGATAAATTAAGTGTCAACATTACAAATTGATAAAAAGAGGGCCTGCACGGGTAGCCTAATAAACACGTTTTCATAACAAGCAATCAAACTTGACCTGCTGACAGAGAGGAGTAAGCAAGGCAGCTAGGTAGTCAGATTGCTTTTCAAGTGGTACATCTTCCATTCCAATTAATAACCCAATTGCCTGTAAAGTAATGACAACAACTCGCCTTGGATCAGACATCAATAATATAAACCTGCAAAAATAAATTACTGGTATAGCATATACCTCAAAAATGTGACTACCATCTTCAGATCCCGATTGTGTTTTTGATGAACCATCCATTCTAGTAAACTGTGCAACTGTATCTTGTAGACTCTGGAAATCCAAGGAAATGTCAAGCTCGATAAGGAAAAAGAGAATAACAAGGTGTGGCAATTACTCAAATTTTCCAGCATCTAAAACAACAACAAAAAGCTGCTAGTATATAAATCATTTTTCTCAGCACTCTGCTCGACATCCACTTAAAAGTCCAATTGAAACCAACTTTTTTACAACCCATGAGGCCCTCTAAAACAAATAACCAATGAAGATGGCAAAAATGAAATGAACAGTTTAATACCTGCAAGATTGTCTCTATATAAGGAACAAGCTTTGCTTTGAGCAATTTGACAACTCTCATGAAAAGATAACTTGCCCTTCGACTCACATTGACATTTGAATGGTGTATACCTCTTTCGTCAAGAAAGGCACCCAGGGCTACAGGAATATATTGAGTGTTCTCCTGCACAAACTTCATATATCTTGTTATCGTTTCCAGGAAAACAAGTGCCACGATCCTATTGGAATGACAAGGAAATCTCGTTGATAAAAGCATCAGAACCAGCTCTCCCAATTGACCACTTGCAGTCCTCATCATATCATCACTTATTGATTCTCCAAGAGCATAAAATAAGGAAAGTGCAGCTTCTACCACTTCAACATTTCTATCCTCTGATGATGCAGCAGCACTTGCTAATGAGTTCCTGATAAAAATCTGAGTCATGTCAGGTGCTACACAACCTACACTGCGAAGCAATACAAATAAATCTTTCCTAAACTCCACCATCCTATCTTCTTCTTCTCTCCCGATCTTGTCCAACACATCAAGATTATTGCGGTAGATAGGATCAAACTGAATCTGCACTCGAATCACTTCTAATATCTGTCGCACATGAAGTAGCTGTGTTTCTGTCAGCATGGAAAGACTTTTCATTGTATTAACATAACCAGAAAGAAACTGAACAATGCTGAACGTTGCATCAACTTCACAGCTCTGCATTACATAAAAAACCGACGGCAAAACCTCATTCAACAGCTCCAATGAAATCTCTTTACCGTCACTGGGGCTCAAACGCTTGGAACATTCCAAAGCCTCAGCAGCATAGCCAGTAAGCAAAGAAGCCACGCCAGAAACCAACTCAGAGTCACTATCCCCTGCTACCAATCCAAAAGCCCTTCTTATATGAAGACTCTTTAAAAGGGCAAGTTTTGACTTTGAATCCATCCGCTTAGAGACCGCTGCAAGAAGAACACTGGCAGCAGCAGCCCGAAGCTGATCTGGAAACCCATCCACCAACATCAATTCAAAAAACAAACTAGTAAATGATTCGTTCACAATCAAGCTAATGTCAATCCATGATATGTACCTCCTCATAGAATCTAAAACACCAGTACACAACTCCGGGTCCGAATTCCGGTACATCAACACAACGTCATACCATGCCCTTACAATCTGAGGCACGCATTGTGCCCTCATTGCATCCTTAATCCTCCCCGCCACAGCCATCTCATCCCCATTTCGTGGATAGTCTAAGCTGATTACTTCATCATCCAACGCATTCAAAATCCGACAAAACATATCGATAACCACCCGGCCTTTACTCAAATTTGGCAAGAAATCAATAAAAACAGAAGGCCAAATTGATGGGTACTCAAAATATATTAATGTCACAACAACCTGAGCAAGCTTGTTCTTTATAAATGCCTGGCCCTCCAAAACCAGAACAGAGTTGTGGTCATTAACATTAACAGCCTCGCAACAAGCCATTGAAAATATGGATTTCCGAATAAAGGACTTCTCCTCTAGACCCATTGATGAGTATTTGTCGCGAAGGGCCTCGTGGAGGCATTGCAAACACCAGAATTGGACTTGAACTAACTTAGAAAAACAGAGCTTCTCTATACATATGGAAGGAATGGATAGAGTCTCTTTAATTTGCTGAATAAAAGTCGCTGCCTTTGATTTCAGTTCTGAATCTACAGTCCCAGATTCATCAAAGCATATTAAAATCGCCTTTTCAAGATCATCCATTATTACTACGAAATCCCAAAACCCTAATTAACTAAAAAAACTCGCCAAATTTACTCCCACTGCAATAAATTTGAATGAAAAAATGAGCAATTTCAAAAAGAAAAATCCTTGCCTTCTGCATTAGTTTAACGGAATTTAAAGTGATTGGAGGATTGATGAATTCAAAACAATTTGATTAAACAGCAGGATTTGTTAAGGCTGCTTACCTGAATACCTAAAAATTTGATTGAAGAATAAAGCTATTGGTGAATAAAGCTAGGGTTTTAGGATGAATCCAGAAATTAATTAAAAAAAAAAAAACCCCCCTCAAACCTTGGAGTCACCCAATAAGTTTTATTAATATATATGGGTGCGTCTGTGTTTCGTATATCTGAGAGAGTTCGGGCGCCTGCAACTGGATGTGTGTGAAGAGGAGGAGAAGACGGAGGCTGGGCAAAGAACTCACGTTTTATACACACCGCCCGCCCCCAGCCACTCCAACCTATGTCATCCATCCCATCCCCCAAGCAATTTTTATTTTATTTTATTCAAACTTTTATGGAAACAAAACGGGTTAATTATTTGAATTGTGCCTAAACTATGCCCCTCTTTGCCCTCTTTTTCTTGGACAATACTACACATATCAAATTCTTTTATTGAATCTTTTACGTATTATTCACAATAAAGATGAGAGTCAGGAGTCAATATTTTTAAATTCACATGGATCTCGCCATACACTGTGCGAGAGGAGACACTATTTGATACCCATATTATATACAAATGGAATTTTCCCTTTTTCTTTCAAATTTTCCTTCTCACTCTTATTTTTAATCATACAATTTTTCATAAAATAATATTACACATAAATTGAAAATTTTTCATACTTTTTAACCACACATTCTTCAAAAAAATATTATTCCATACATTAAAGATTGAAAAAAAATGAGGCTAAATGGAAGTTATTATATCAAATGCTGGTACTTAGTAAGGGCTGAGCCACATTAATTTCAAAAAAATATATTTTTCAACAGTAATTTGATATCATTTCAACCACATATTTTTCAATAAAATAATATTATAGGCAAATATAAAATTTTTCCTTATTTTTTAACAACACATTTCACATTGATTTGACATGAATAATGCATTTTTCCTAAAATGTGGCTCAAACATGGACTAATTAAATTAAAAAATATATCTCAATGGCATCAATGGAAATATCCGTTAGATTCAACAAACGACATTGACTTGAGCGATGAATAGATAACACACTACATGGTTCAATGACCATTAAAATACAATTTTAAATTCAAATATTAAGTAGTAATAATTGGTATAATTTTAATTCAATTATTAAGAAGTAAAAAAATTTTCTTCCCTCAAATCAATTTATTTAAAAGAAAAAACTAAAGAAAATGAAGGAAAAAATAGGAAACCCAAAGTCTGAGACATGTAAATCGGGTAAAAATATAATTTTTCTGAATTGAGAATCACAAATTTATGAAAAAAAAAATCCAATTTTTTTCCATTTGGAGCTCTCTTTCAAATATCCATTCCTTTGAAGAATTCTCACTTGCTTAATTTCACAATCCAATTTCGTTTCGAAGTGAACAAATAATTCTATCTTTTATAGAAATCTATGATCAAAATTTTAAAAAATATCTTTTGTAGGAATCTCAATCACCACTTCCAAAAAATCAATCTTTCTTTGAAAAATCTTTTTTTCTTTTTGGTGGAAAAATGAGATACCCACAGGCAAAATTCAATCACTCGTAAAAATTCTTGATACCCAATTTTGAAAAGTTCTATTTCCTTGATTTATAGACCTCTGATTTTCATATTTCTCTTTTTTCCTTCATTTGTCTTTGATTTTTTCTTTAACAAAAGTTTATTTAAGGAAAAAAATTGTTACTACTTAGTAACTGAACTTAAAATTGTATTTCAATGGACACTGAACTATGCACAATTGTATTTCAATTGGTTTATTTTAATCCCCACCAAACAGGGACTCAATAAATTTAAAAATCAAAATTTAATCCTCTTCAAATAGGGATTCAATATATTTAAAAATAATAAGTTTTTGTTATATCTTGCCGAACATATAATTAGATATCCAAAATTATTTGGAGAATGATGCTCTTAAGTGTTAGCTGAAAGCCCAAAAGTATTACTAAACGTATAACCATATTATTTCATTCTAGATTGTACCCAAACACTTGTGGGTGAAAACTAAGTCTGCACAAAAAAAATTGTGAAAATTGCAAACTGAATTGAAATCATTGGTTCGGGTTTACGTGGAATCGCTATTTTTTCTCCACTCAAGTTGAATTAACCGTTTCAAAATAGTTTGGTTTGGGTTTTGATTTTCAAAAAAGCACAAATCGAACTGAACTATTTTTATAATTTTTAATTAAAACATTAATTTCATTAACATATAAATGTTACAATTTTCATTTTTCGGGAAAAAAATACCAATTTAGTTATACAAATTGCAACCAACCCATTGAAATAAGCATAGAAAGTAAATTAGGTTCATCATTATTGGCCCATGGTTTAACAAGTTCACAACACCTATTCTCAACCAATATCTAAATTAAATTAAAATTATTCTCAAATCATATTAAATGAAAAAATATATATATATTTTTGACAATCCAAATTATAATTCAACAAAATTACGTCAATAAATCATGTCCAAAACTTCAAAAATCCTAACATAAACTCTCATTTCCGAAAATATTTTACGCTTGTCTACCATTGCTGAACGAATCGCTAATTGCCTCTTGCCTATTAGTTTGCTAATTCCTGCATGAATCGCCTCTTTTTCTCTTTTCTCTTAGTAAATCTAAATTCTCATTTAAGCTATTTTTTTGTTGTTCTTTCTTGTATTTGTTGTTTTTTTAACTTATTATACACTTGTGAATTGTGGTTTAAATAGAAAAATAACTGTTTGTGTACTTAGATGACTAATGAATTTATTTGTGGTTTGGAAATAACGAATGATAGAACGTATCAATTGTGTGAGAATGATAAAGTTCCTTAACTAATACTACTACCTTTACTTTCACAAAGTAGTTAGAGAATGAAATTTCTCAATTCCTAATAAGCCCAAACTCTATCAATCTTTGTACATCTAAACATATCATGTTCAATTCTTATTTAACATCTCACTAGCAAGATAAAATGAGTTTTAACCAAACAATAATAGCAAAATGTGGCTTTACCTTTACCAACCGCTACATGATAATATGAACGTCTAACAAGGAAAGATAAAGAAAAAAAGAAGAAAGTTGTATTTGATCTATTAACATCTTTTAGCAACCAGATTTGACAGTAATTTATTCATGGATTTCACGATAAATATAAATGTAATTTAACATTTAACATTATTAATTCTCGTTTAAACTTATATGTTAACTTATGTTAAAATTACTATAATGTCGATAGGTAAGTTGCGAATTAAAATCGAATCAAACCGCAAATTATTGTTTACTTTGGTTTGGTTCAAAAAATTAAATGGTTTGGTTTGGTTTGGTTTGAAAAAACTTCAAATCACAATAAATTGTTTGAGTTGAAAATATAACACAAACTGTCCAAATCAAACCACGTTCACCCCTATTGGATACTTGTACTTGAGTGATAAATAGACATCATCGTGTATTTTGGACATGAAGAGCAACTATGAGGTAATAAACCTAATTATTTTGGTTTGTGAAGAATTGCTTACAACAAATTCGATCCTATGTCTCTTCCACTTGTGAATTTTATGAAGGATTTTAAGTGTTTTCATCCACCTACGGAAGACGGATGAGGAGATAAAAAAACCAAGTATGAGTGTTGAAATAAGGATCTTTCTATTTTATCTCATTCAATTATTGTTCAAATTTATCTAAGAACAGAAATCAATTGTTACGCCTCGCCACTGATGCTTTATTTTAAACATACGTGGCAATCACACGGAAGCATCAACCAAAGAAAAAGTCAAAGGTTGACCAGAGTCAACGGGCTGAAGCCCACTCAATTGTCAAATATCTTTACAGCTAAGGCTCTCTATCCTAAACTCTCTCCCTCCAAAGGGCCTTGAATTAGAAGTGGTTCTCAAGGAGTTTATAGCAGTGGCGGATCTCGGTGGTGGCGAGCTAGGCCGCCCTAGCTGGATTCGCATGAACCACTGAAGAAATTTTATTTTTTTGTTGACAATAGATTAAATTTTTATATTATATTGCTTGTAACTCATTTCATTTTCAAACTTCTTCTGCAGCTCTGCTGATTAGAGCTTGCATGTGCATATTTGAAGTCTCGGGTTCTGTTGGATTTTCTGCGCAATATTAAAGAGATGAAAATGAAAATCAATACAAGAATTTTACGTGGTTCGGCGATGTGCCTACGTCCACGAGAGCGAAGCAGAGATTTCTTTATTCAGTTGATAAAAATAGGGTTACAACATATTATTTATACTAACCCTAACCTGGGCCCATATAAGACTTTAAGGCCCATACAGAAAATACCTCTGTACCGTACCGCGGGCGTAGCCCCGCACCCTCAACCCATTCAGTGTCTCTAACAACCAGACAGTGAATTAAACCCACGCAAGGCCGATGCCGTCGCTTCGCTCCGTTCCGTTCGATGCGCTCCGCTCCGCGCCGGCATCGGCCCATTTGATCCAGGGCTTGTGTTCCACTCTATATGAGCCACATGCACAACAATCTCCACCTTGGCGAATATTCACCCCTTAAGAGAAAAAAAACATAACCTAGAAAAAATCACACCATCTAGGACCAATGGGTTGGGACACATCCTCTCTAACAGTTAGAGATGTTAATCAAGTTCAAGCAATGCTTGAACCTATCCATTGTGATTGGTTTTGTCATCATGTCTACTGCATTTTCTAAGGTATGCACCTTCTCTAACAACAGCTCTCCTGAAGTAACCAACTCTCTTATCTTATGAAATCTCACGTCAATGTGCTTGGTTCTTGCATGGTAAATCTGATTCTTAGCTAGGAAGATGGCGCTCTGACTATCACAGTACAGCTTCATTCCATTTTGCTTGATCCCAAGTTCCCTGACAAGCCCTTTCAACCACAATAATTCCTTGACTGCCTTAGTTGCCGCCATGTACTTTGCTTCAGTTGTAGATAATGTCACAAGTGATTGCACCATTGACCTCCAACATATGGGCCCACCTGCGAGTGTGAAAACATAACCTGTACTGGACCTTCTGTCATCCAAGTCCCCTGCATAATTTGTATCTACATATTCTTGAACTGAAATATCACCATGTTGTCTCTCAAACATGATCCCGCACTCCATTGTACCTTTCAAGTACTTGAAAATCTACTTTACAGCTCTTCAATGCTCTCTACCAGGATTAGCCATATACTTACTAACCACACTGACTGCATGTGCTAAATCTGGTCTGGTTCACACCATTGCATACATCAAACATCCAACTGCGCTGGCATAAGGTACCTTTGACATCCCTGCAACATCTTCTTCACTCTTTGGGCAATGATTATTAGACAATCTAAAGTGATTTGCAAGTGGTGTGGCAACTGATTTTGCATCTGACATGCTAAACCTCTCTAACACTTTCTTCAAATAATTTTTCTAAGACACCCATAATTTTCTGGCTTTCCTATCTCTGTTGATCTCTATGCCAAGAATTTTCTTTGTCGGTCCCAAGTCTTTCATATCAAACTTACTACTCAACAAAGATTTCAATTTGTCTACCTCATCCATGTTCTTAGCAGCAATTAACATGTTGTCCACATATAACATCAAGAAAATATATGAGTTATCCTCAAGAACTCTGTAGTAAATGAAACAATCATACTCACAACGACTGTAGCCAATCTGAATCATATGAGGGTCAAACTTCTTGTACCATTGCCGTGGAGACTGCTTAAGCCCGTATAAAGACTTCTTCAGTTTACACACAAGATTCTCTGTTCTTGGTTCGAAAAACCCTTCTGGCTGTTCCATGAAAATCTGTTCCTCCAAATCACCATGAAGGAAAGCAGTCTTCACATCTAGCTGCTCTAACTCCAAATCAAAATTAGCCACCATTGCCAAAACAATCCTGATGGAAGTGTGTCTGACGACCGGAGAGAAAATTTCATCATAATCTACTCCCTTCCTCTGTGAGTATCTCTTTGCTACTAATCGAGCCTTGTATCTTTCTCCTTTATTTTTTGACATTGCTTCTTTCTTTCTATACACCCACTTACACCCTATCTGTTTCTTCCCCTCTGGAAGCTCCACCAAATCCGAAGTATCATTTTTATGCAGTGACTCAATTTCCTCTGTCATAGCCTCTATCCATTTACCTTTCTCCTGACTACCAATGGCATCCTGAAAAGTTATAGGATCGCTATTGCTGGTAATGAGTCCATAAAAAGCCGGATCCTCGAATCCATACTTCGTTGGTGGCTCGATCATGCGACGTGGTCTATCTAAGGCAACACTATGATACTGTTCCACCTCTGATCCAGAACTATCTGCTCCCTGAGCATTAATTTCTGTGTTTACATTGTCTAGCTCTACTTGCACCACTTGGCTCTTACCTCTGCCCTCGTCTGAATCGAGCTTCTCTTTATCTGTAGAAGCTTTAAGTATGAATGCTTCATCAAATACTGCATCCCTACTTATCACCATCTTCCTTGCCTCTGGATCCCAAAACTTGTATCCCT
>NC_036248.1:861137-864268 GCF_002742605.1 Olea europaea var. sylvestris
TTTTTTTCAAAAACATTTTTTCTCTTCTTTTTATCCACATATTCTTCAATAAAATAATATTACATGCAAATTCAAAACTTTTATTTATTTTTAACCAAACATTCTCTATCCAAACACTATTCCAAAATGCATTTTTTGCAAAAAATGGATATTAAACGGACTCTTAATATTTTATTACGATCGATGGTAAATTGTCAACGGCCGCATGAGCTGCCTCAAACTCCTGGATTCACCATTGGTTCATAGTATTTGGCGAATGATTAATATGACTACCTGCATTCCAATTAAGTCAAATTAGTCAACCCAATTGATTATGTACACTAACATCTCCAAATGGTGGCTCTTCTTCTCCACACACTCGAGTGCAACCTATGACAAGTGGGTGATATGACAACTACGATAGGACGTCCCAATGGGTCAAATGAAGCCACGTCTACTTCACCAACGATCAAAACCAATATTGTAACACTATAAATAGCAACCATACTTTAAATCTAATGCATCTCTTTGCACTTAAAGCTACACTTTGTCTTCTGTATTGATTATATTCGTGTCTGCTTAAGTCTAGATTATATTACTTTAGTTGAGTTATATGTGATTGATCGTCAATATGCAATCATCCATAAAACTTACGGCCAGTGTCCAAACATTTCTGTCTCGTGTCTGAGATTATTTCCCATGTTCATGCACGATTACTTCCTCTGATAAAAAATGTGCTAGAATTTGTTTGTCTGGACGAGAGTATACCATGTGTTTGTTGTTAACATTACACTAACAGAAAATGAGGTCAACATTAGCAATGATTATTTTCTAATATCTCTAGAATTTAAATTATGTGTTCATGTGATACTTATAAGTTAAATAGAGATGTCAATTAAGATTTGATCACCCAATGGCGTGGTTCGTAAAAGCCCGGTCCTATACAGGAACAAAGCATGTGTCATGAACTAATAGAATGTAGATTATAACTTTATAAATGATGGTTGCCCATCCAAAACCTAGCTTTATACCATACTATCTCTCTCTTTCTCTAGAGACCCGCGAAAGCAGAAAGTTCCAGGATATGCCTTGACGGTGTAGAATAGTTAAGGTTGCGTTTGGTTTCCCGTTTTCAAGCCGTTTTCTTTTTTTAGTTTTTAAAAATGTTGAAAGCGTGTTTGATCTGTTGTTTCCGAAAATACATTTCTGAAAACAATGAAAAGTTTATTACTGAAAACTCAAAAAGATTTTTTTCCGTTTTGAGTGTTTTTAGTTAAAAAAAACTCATAACGCGAAAAACACTCAAAACACATCATTTTTTTAACCCAGTAAATGCTCGGCAATACTTTTAAAATAAAATATTGTAATATGATACAATTTAGTGAAGCATAATAATTTTAAAACCCACGAAACATTTTTTAATTTCCATTATTTTTTTTCGTTGATCAAAATTTGAAAGAACTATTATTTCTTTTTTTACCGTCCAAGTGCCAACAAAATATATTCAAAAGGATAAAGAACGGACTAGCTATTTTCTTTACAACGATTTCTATTTTTGGTCTATAAATTTATTATTTTATTTTTGTAGTAAGAAAAAATAGTAAATTCACCGAGTATAAAATATATATTATCTGGTAATATATTAGCATAAAATTATTATATTTTACTAAATAATCAAATTAACTGAATACATGTCATAAAATAATTTCTAAAAATTTTAAACCAAATTTTTTTTTTGTTTTCTGTTTTGAGAAACTGTTTTTCAAAATTACAAACCAAATACGTTTTCTGTAATTCGAAAATAGTCTCTCAAAATAGAAAATGAAAAATGAAAATAGAAAATAGAAACTGATTACGCCCAAATTATAAGACAGTAATTGCAGTATAGCCTTGGGATGTCGATTCCACATGGAGATGGGAAATGCTCAAAAGATCATAAGCTTAGAGGTTTTGAGAGTTAAGTGAAACTAGTTTATCAATATGGAATCAAATTTAAATATCAATATGTGAAATTAGTGAACATTGGAATTCCCTCAATTGGGTTGGATCGATCAACATCAACAATTCACATATGATTACTCAATTAGAGGTTTTCATCCCAACTCTCTAATCGGAAGATTTAACAGTAAAAATCACTTTAATTCCAATTGTAATTATAAGATTTAGATTTTCTAACACATTCCCTCAATTGTTATTGGAGTAAAATCAAAAGTAACCATATACTTCAAGCATAAGATCATATATAACGCACCAATAACATGAATGAAATTGTAACTCAATAAATATTTCGATCAAACAATAGAAAAAATATGATTGAATCTATGAAAGATCTAATAAAAATTGAACCAATTTCGAAATCAATTAATAAGGAGAAAATCTAAAATCTAGAATTGTTTGACAATAAAATACCAAATTACATGAACAATTAATGTGATTTCCCCAAATCTAATGAGTTCCTTCAAAGTTTCACTAAGGGTCTTAGTTCTTCATAGAATTCTTGAGCCAAAAACTAAAGTAGATTGATGTGAGGATGAATAGAGGCATTCTAGGACGAGATTAGGGCTTAAAATGTGTGCCCAACAAGTTTCCATAAGCATCTGCATTAAAATAGGAATCTAAGATCTTGCCATCGGAAAATACCCATGCGGCCGCATGTTTATAAGCCATGCAACCTCATGGTTCAACCAAAATGTAACCAAAAGTTCTCGAAAGGTATCCATGCGACCGCATGGCTTTATAGCCATGCGACCGCATGGTTGTCACCATTTCCTTCGTCGGACAGCTTTTAGTATTTCGGTCATAACTTTCCCTTTCGATATCCGATTGAGGTTATTCAAGTTGCATTGGAAAACTAACTCAAAGGGATACAATTTTTCTTCAGATATCATCTTTCAATTCGATCATTTGACATGTCAAAAAGGATCCCAATATGAGGTTGAAAATCGGTGCGTAACTTTTTCGATTGAGAATTGATGTGTCATCATACTGTGACGATATTTCACCCCTTTGACTTATTTCCTCATCCACTTGACCTCTAACACTTTTGAATCTTCATCATGAGGTTAACAAGTGTAGCTCCAGAATCTATAAGTACAAATGCAGGCATATTGGAAACAGAGATGATACCTGCGAGGACATTAGGGTCTCGCTCT
>NC_036248.1:871884-873773 GCF_002742605.1 Olea europaea var. sylvestris
TCCGAGGCTCATAAAATGAGTATCACTTCGGAGAGGCTTCGGGGGTCGGAGTGGTTCCGAGGCTCATAAAATGAGGCGTAACACCAACTATAGACAATTTAGTAGGCAAGCTCTAAATAAGTGAACATGGATGATTTCTAGGAAGAATTAACAATAGAAAGGTTAAAAGCAAAAGAAGAAGCTGAGGATTTAGCTCAGGAAATGGCTTACTTAAGGTATCAAATTATAGGCATGCTTGAAGAAGAGTGTAGATGTCGTGCTTATGCTGAACAGATTTTTTTTTTATTTTTTTTTACAGAGAATATAGAAGTTGGAGGCTCAGGTAGGCCTTTATGTATACAAATGACCTTTGTCATCCACCTAGGAAGAGAAATATACTAAATATAATTCATCTTTTGTTGCCACAATTGCAACAGAACGGAAGAAATCTGTCAACTTTCAAGAACTTGCAGCCAGGAATAATCGTGAAGCATAAACCATGTTTCCAAACTTCATGAGCTTTTCACTGAGATTTTTAGTCAAGGTTTTTTATTTTCCTTATCATGGTATGCATATTATATTGATTGGATTGCATCAGATTGCTGCATAAAATTCCTGGTGCATAAGATTCTTTTATTGTTTATCAAATTCGAGCTTTTTCAGCCTGATATTAGAGGTTGAAAACACGAGTGGTCACTAAACTTCATTTTGTTCCGAGTTGGTTATTGAATTCAATCTTTGTTCCAATTGGGTGACTTAAAACATTTGTTGCCGATCTACGTCCAATTGTGAGATTATCAAAAAGCTGACATGACAATTTAGTTTGCAGCACAGTTGGCAAATAACTAGACTGCATCATCATTTTTTTTGTTGGTCAAAGTAATGGACACGGATGCAGTGACCAAATCATAAAAAATTCAAAGTAAAGTGATCAACTTGGAACCAAAAAGGATTGGAGTAATACTGATTCGCACAAAATTTTATACAAAGTTTAGAGACCATTTATGTATCCATACACAATGTTATTGCTCCTATTCTTGTGCATTTAATTTGTTATTACTGCACTCACCATATGATACACCTCATTATCTATACATGTGACACCTCTAACTTTCATTTGACCATGAGCATTTGTCATTGATATGGAACACTTACTGTAAATGTAAATTTCTATAAGAGAACACCTATCCCCTGCAAAAAACCACAAGTAAACCACCTAGCAATCCACTTCTCACAGCCATTCCCTAAAACTCTTTACTTATGACAGTAACCAAAGTTCTTGCCTACCACTAAGAACTTTCCAGTCTGTATTCAAATTACAAATCCATCTTCCACCAATTCTAAAGCCTTCATCAGTGCCTCCACTACCACCTCATCTCTCAACATACATATAAGCTACCAAATAAAATCATGTATCCAAGTACAACATGTAACAGCTTTGTGTATGGCATCTAAGAACTCTATTTTGTACTTATATAACTACTGCCAATGTAACTATGTGTGGACACATATTTTATGTAATCTTATTTTCCATTAAGATACCACATGACCAAATTCTAATATTTACTTACACTACATTACCCACTACACGTGCAATACAAGTTCCGTCACTAGTAGATTAGAAAAATTCCTCCCTCCCTAGATTAACACGTTACCTCTTTTAGACTTTTGTGGTAGTATAAAATATAAATTGATTCGTATGCTTGTAATTATGTAGAGAAATATAATACAACATTCTCTTTTTATATATCTCTCGTCTTCTACATGGTATCACAGCCAGACATTAACTTACTTAAGCGTGTGATATACGGTGTTAGCTAAATCTTCTAGAAAGTCGTACTTGGTATGCCGTTCTTCGTAGTCAATGCCGGCATATAGCGCTTCGGTGCAGTCTGCTACTCGGCTTCGTG
>NC_036248.1:876521-910613 GCF_002742605.1 Olea europaea var. sylvestris
TTTTTTTTCCTTTTTCATTTTATTAATTAAGAAATATTAATTATTTTTTTAAAATTGAAAATTAACAAATAAAATTTAAATAAACAATAATCAAAATAAATAATTAAATATTAAATAAAAAAATCAAAATAAATAATTAACAATTAAAATAACTATTAAATAAGCAACTAAATAATAAAATATCTGACCAATTTAGCATAATTCTCCTCGGTCGAACCCATTAAGTCTTCCAATGCGCATTCTTTGGCCTTTCAAGTTTTCTGGTAGCTCATGACGACCCTGTACTCTCGACGACCATCATTAATGATGTTCGAAGGTCTGTTGATTGTTCGTGGATCTTGAAACTTATGCATTATTTCTCGACCAATGAACCATGCTCGGGCTTGCCTGTGATCATTCGATGAATACTCACTTTGCAAGTATGTTCCCGTGTATACTTACGAATTACAAAGAACTCGTTTGTGTCCATCTTCGTCACTTGCAAACGTCAATGACAACTTTCATCAATGCAGATAATTGTGTACGTCGACTTGTTTGATTTCTTTACTTTAAACTCAAAGTTGTGTTTCAAAACAATTGGTAAACAGCTTCTTGCAAATCATTCTTTGTTTCGAACAGTTGCATGGAATATAAATCTTCGTCATCGGGAACTAAATGCGAATAATTAGTGAATCGTGTACTCGGTCTAGCCCATAAGCTCTCACCCAACTCACTCAAATCTCCGACGTGATAGAGCATTCAAATCCTCATTTGTGAATGCATTTTCATTCTCATTGTTTTCAACTATCGAGGGAATTCTGTGGGTAACAGTGAGATCACGATGATGAACAATTGTCTTGGGAATAACCACATTGTCCTCATTAACTACCTCTATTGTATTCTAAAAAATCATTCACATTACGATCCACTTCAGACTCACTCAAATCTCCGACGTGATAGAGCATTCAAATCCTCATTTGTGAATGCATTTTCATTCTCATTGTTTTCAACTATCGAGGGAATTCTGTGGGTAACAGTGAGATCACGATGATGAGCAATTGTCTTGGGAATAACCACATTGTCCTCATTAACTACCTCTATTGTATTCTAAAAAATCATTCACATTACGATCCACTTCATCGAAATCTTCGTGTTCACCCTTGGAAGCGTTCTTCTTCACCAAAGTTACATAAGAAATCGATCATTTTTGCTTCAATTTAATTAAAATCTGCATTTCAGCTTCAAAAGTAATCGTTACTAGTGAAATTTTCTTACCGACTAGAAATCTCAATTCCATGTCGTATTGAGAGGGATCGACTTTGAGCAAGTTCTGTAACACATTGTACATTTCTGCATACAATGTACTTGATGTTGTCAGAATTTTAGTAGAACCACGTCATTCACTCGTCCATTTTCACATCCATCGATCATTTTTCTTCATTTCAAATTCACCAAAGTAACAAACCGAGACTGCAGCCGATGCCATATCTGCATTAGGAAACGACGATTTATTAAAAAATTGTAAATACGTGGAAAAAAAAGAAAAAAACTAGATACAGCCGGCTGTTTTCGACCTTTTAACAGCCACGGTAACAAATAACCCACGTTGGTTTGATTTTTTAATTTTACAGATGAATTTTTCATCATTCTTGCTAAAATACTATAGATCTATTTAAGACTGTAAAAATTTATCTGCCTAAGTTTGAAATAAGATTTAAAGATTCAAATAATATACTGATTTAGCTATAATAAAATTAAAAATATGTAAATACATTTACCAATTTCGAGTGATGGTTGTGATTTGAGCTTTTGATAATTTTGTGAGACCTCAATGTTGAAACGGATGAAAAATGAATTTTTTTATCTCTGTTCCAGAAACTGATAAGGAAAGTGATTTGTTTTTGAAATTTATGTGAGGAGTGTTTGTGTTTATTTGTTATTTAGAAAGGGTATTATTGTCTTTTTAACAATGATATATTTTTGTAATTATAAAACATATAAAGGGCAAAACCTTCATTTACATTTCAAAAGGCCAGAATGGTGAATGTTTAAAAAATTTTGGTCAATGTGGAAAATGATTAGTTCGACTAGGCTAAACTAAAAAAGACCCCCCTTCTGTCACATGTAGTGGACTTCAAGTGTGGTTCAACAAGCCGTGTTCACCTTTGAGACTATTGGTTTAGGTCGATTACTGTTATATTGGGCCAATAGTTTAATTAGCATTTGTTGGACTTGCAATTGTTGGGCTGAATGTTTAATTGGGCCAAATATGAAGGAAAGGGCAATTGGGCCAAAAGGTGCTTCGATGCTTTTATTTAATAAAATTGGACTCAATGGGTCAACCCAATTTAAACATAATTGTACTCAGGAAATTGGCCAACTTCAGGTGTCTACAACAATTGGGCCAAAAGAAGTAGGCCTTAATGGATCCACTGTAAGAAGATCCAAAATGGTCTCAAGCCTCCAAATTTTTTAACCATCAAGTTCTTTACTCCACAAAAGTAATATTTTAATGGCACTAAATACTAGTTCACAATCCAAAGCCCCTTGGATTATTGACTCCGGAGCATCATACCACATAGCAGACTCTTTCCACCTTTTCTCATCATATTCACCATGTGCCAGCAATATTAAAGTAAAAATTGCAGATGGCTCACTTTCTTTAGTTGCAGGAAAATGGAGTATTCAAATTTCTAACTATATAACATTAGAGTTTGTTCTTCATGTCCTAAATCTATTCTGCAATTTATTGTCAATTAGCCAGTTAACAAAAAGCTCCAATTGCTCTGCTAATTTCTACCTTCTCATTTTGTCTTTTAGGATCTATCTTCGGGAAAGACGATTGGCACTGCTACGGAGTGTGATGAACTTTACTACTTTGATGAGGTCGATATGAGTAAACTAAATCAAATTACAACTCGCGATTCTGCTTTCATTTCTATAGATAGTGACCTTTTGGTATAGCATTTTAGAATGTGTCATCCTAATTTTCTATAATTACGATATGTATTTCCTTCTATGTTCGTAAACAAAAATAACCTTGACCTTCAGTGTGAAAACTGTGAACTAGCAAAACATCATCACACTCCCTTCCCAAAATCAACGTACAAACCATCGAAACCATTCACCTTGATTTACAATGATTTATGGGGTCCCTTACTTACCCCAAATCGAACTCACAAAAAATGATTCCTAACATTTACAAATGATCATACTAAACTTTGTTGAGTCTACCTACTAAGGAAAAATCTGATGTCTGAACAATGTTTATAAACTTCCACTCAATGATTTAAATACAATTCCAAGCACAAATTCAAATTTTATGCACAGATAACGGTGTCGAATACTTCAACACTACTTTGAAATAATATCTCCACATACAAGGCATAATCCACCAAAGCTCTTTTGTGGACACCCCAACAAAAAATAATTGCCGAACGAAAAAATAGACACCTTCTTAAAGTTGCCCGTGCCTTGATGTTCACCACAAATATGCCCAAATTATTATGGGAGATGCCATTCTGACATCTGCTTACCTCATAAACAGAATGTCTAGTCGTACTCTCTCATTCAAGTCACATCTACGAAAATTTAAGGAATCTTTTCTCAAAGCCTCCTTCCTTGATTCTAGCTTATCTCTCCGAATATTCAGTTGTACCGCTTTCATCCATGTTCGTCCCCATCACAATAGTAAACTCGATCCTTGTGCACTTAAATGTGTCTTCATTGGATACTCATCCACTCAATAGGGATACAAATGCTATGATTCATCTTCAAGAAAGGTGTTTGTTATCCTTGATATCACATCTTCGAAAGAACCCCCTACTTCAAAAACCTCAATCTTTAGGGGGGCTTGAGTGAAGATCGGTTGAGTAAAGATCGATTCTTCAACTTTGATCTCTCTCCCATTGAACCTATCATAAACACACCTCCCTGTTCCAACATGCCATTTACAGAAGAAAACTTAAACTCTGAGGGAGATACGGGAAAAGAAGTTAACAAAGAGATATTAGTTTATTCAAAAAAGCCAAAGTCAATATATAAGGAGAACTTTACACTCGAGTCACCACAAGAGTTAACACGATAATAGGTCTAAAACTTCACGAGACTCCTCCAGATAAAATCAAGTCCTCAGGTAATAACCTACCTATTGATTTCAGAAAACAACCTCAGTCATGTACTCTCTACCCTATCTCAAAATTTCTATCATATAAAGCTCTTTCTACAGGGTTTCACATATTTTCTTCTAACCTTAATAGTATAAAATTTCAAAAAATATTTAGGAAATAATGGCTATTACCAGATGGAAAGAAGCTATTTTAGAATAAATGCAAGCACTGAAGAAAAATAAAACATGGGATGTGGTAGAGCTACTAAGGGGAAAAAGACCTATAGTTCACAAATGGGTCTTTAATGTAAAGTACAAAGCTGATGAGATAATAGAACGATACAAAATTCGTCTTGTTGCTAAATGATATATACAGACCTATGGTGTTAACTACACAAAAATATTCGCTCCTATAGCAAAATTGAATACAATTTGGGTTATCTCGTTCATAGCAGCAAATTTGGATTGGCCTCTCTAACAACTTGACATTAAGAATGCTCTTGAATGAAGAATTGGAAGAAATTTTCATGACATTACCTTCAAGTTTCTCTAAAAGGGATGAAGAAAACAAGGTGTGCAAACTCAAAAAATGGATGAAGAAAACAAGGTGTGCAAACTCAAAAAAATCTTTGTATGGCCTCAAACAGTCACCAAGAGCATGGTTCGATAGATTTGCAAAAGTATTAAGAAATCAAGGGTATCGACAAGCACAATCAAACCATACTATGTTCTACTTAGTGTCTGAAGCAGGGATGAAAAGAATCCTAATTGTATATGTTGATGACATAATACTGGCGAGAGATAATATAATAGAAATGGAAAGACTAAAGAAAAGCTTAGCTAAAGAGTTTGAAGTGAAAGATTTGGGACAGATACTATATTTTTTTGGAATGGAAGTGGCCAGATCAAAGATGGATATCAGTGTTTCACAAAAAAAACATATTTTAGATTTTCTAACTAAAACTGGCATGTTTGGATATAAACCAAGTGATACACCTATGGAGGCAAGAAGAAAAGTAAAAAGCATAGGAAAATCAGTTGAAAAAGATACATACCAGCGGTTGGTTGGCAAGCTAATCTACCTCTCTCATACGAGACTTGACATAGCATTCGTGATTAGTGTGGTAAGCCAATATATGCATTCTCCAAAGGAAAGTCACTAAAAAGCAGTATATAAAATCCTCAGATATTTCAAAGGTATCCCCAGAAGGGGACTTTTCTTCAAGAAAAATGAAATAAAAAAATAGAAGTGTTTACTGATGCATATTGGGCTGGATCAATAGAAGATAAAAGATCAACTACTGGCTATTGCACTTTTGTTTGGGGAAACTTGATAACTTGGAGAAGGAAGAAGCAAAATGTGGTAGCCAGAAGCAGTGCTGAAATTGAATTTAGAGCAGTTGCACAAGGAATATGCGAAGGATTGTGGATAAAGAAATTGCTGGAAGAATTACAAACTATGGTAATATCTCCAATCAAACTCTATTACGATGATAAGGAAGCTATCAACATCTCCCTAAACCCAGTCTAACATGATCGAACTAAACATGTAGAAATTGACAGACGCTTTATCAAATAAAGAGTTGAAGACGGGATTATATGTATGACATATTTGCCAATAAAAGAACAAATTGCTGATATCTTTACCAAATGACTATCTCGACCAATTTTTGAGAATTTTATTTACAAATTAGACATGATCAACATCCATGATATAACTTAAGAGTGAGTGTTCAAATTCCGTGTATTATGGGATTAATTATGGATTGTATACCTTATTTAGATTAGGAAAATTTCTCCTTCCCTAGATTAACACATTACCTTTTTTAGACTTTTGTGTAGTATAAATTGAATTCATATGCTTGTAATTATGTAGAGAAATATAATATAACATTCTCGCTTTATATACCTCTCGTTTTCTACACAAACATGTAACAAAGATGGCATTTCTCAAAAGATCGACAAAGATTATGAACAGTGACAAGGTGTCGTCTAACCTTCACGAGAGGAATAAAATAATGAACCAAATCACTTTCTCTCATCTGTGATCCAATTTTGCACAATGACTCCACAGCTTTGTCTCTCACACAAGTCTACTCCACAATGCAAAGTGTTTCCAAAGATGGGAGCAATACATAGGCATGTAACACCCCTCCAACATAAGGAATAAACACACCCAACTCTTCTGCCATAGAGAGAAGGATCTCATGACCATCATCATTATTCTTACTCAAAATGGGACCAATTCCTTCCGTGTCCTCTTCTCCCCAAGGGCACGAGCAATGGTAGACAGTCGGCAAATGGAATTTAGCCGTAGTCAATTATCATCATTCTTCAACTCGTCTATTAATACTGCTATTGGATACAGTGGTTCGTCAATGCTAGCCATGGTATCTCAAAAATCTATTGAGCAACAAGCTTTCTTAGAAATAAAAAGGGTCAGTTAATTTTAATCTTGATAGTAAAAGTAAAGCAAGAACACAGCAAAAAAAAAAAAATGCTAAAAATGCAAATCAAGAAGAAGAAGAAGATGAATCGACAAGTATATTAAATTATTCCAAAACTACGATATTTCAATGTACAGGATGAAATCTACCTAAAAATGAATATATATATATATATATTCAAGAATTGCATTACCCAAAACCTTAAAATCTTAATGAATATAACACACCAACGAAATCAAAAATGTTTTTCCCCGAAAACGTTTACAACCAGGTCTAGTGGTTGGATTTGGTCCTGTATATTTCATTGATTATATTTCATTTTGTACCTGTATAGACTAGTAGTAATAATAGTTTATATTGGTTAGTAATTTCATGCCAAAAAGTAGTTTTGGTTGGGAATTAGTTTTGAATGGGAGTGATATGAATTTTTGACTAAACACTATTTTCAAATAAAATATTTTTATTGACATTAGAAATATGATTTATTGCTTTGCATTCTTAATTTTATGCGTTGTGAATTATTTAAACATACAAGAAGTTGTTTAGAATATTACGTTGTATAGGCTTAGTATTTAAAATAAAAATCTCAAAAAGTCTTCATATACTTTATTTAATTCTGAAAATTGAAATCACATAAAAATTCACGAAACCCACAAAAATCATCCATTTAGAAATAGTTTTTAAAAGTTTTTAAAAGTTTTAATTGAATACACTCCTTTAAGATTTCGAAAGACTTTACCCAAAAAAAAAAAAAGGAATGTGTATTTTTTTTTCTTTCAATATTTTTCTTTCTTTTTTTTTGGTTATATTTGTTTCTATTTATTTATCTCTTTTTATTTTTTTTTTATCTCTATTTCTATGAAAAATTAAATTATAATCAAAGATTCTTAGAACCTTCTTTTTTTCTTTTTTCATCATTTTATTTATGAAAAATATCTATTTGTAATTAAAACTTATGAGATTTTGTATAAGAAATAACTCATAATAAATTAAATATTTTAATTTATTTTTACTGGCCATATTAATAATATTGAATATTAATTTTTTTTTATGAAAGGATAATAGGTGAAAGGGAATTATGAAAACCAACACCTGGAATATGAGAATTTCAATTATTGTTCTAAACTCACGTTAATTCTATTTAAAAAAATTTTAAAGTCGTTTAAATTCTATAAAAAGTATATAAAATTTTTAAAATGAAAGTATACGAAAAATTTTATTAATTCCATACAAATTCATAAAATGTTCACTAAATTTATGGAAGTCATCACTTAAAAAAATATAAAAGTCTTCAAAAGTCCCAACTGAAAAGTTTAGGATTTATGTGTAAAACATTATATTGTGTGAATATGTAGAAAAAAGAACTATAAAATAATGATTGTCAAACCCTGGATTAATAAAACTAAGGGCAGGCTTTCCGAACCAACAATATAAGATTTTAATTGGAGAAAATTACCTGCTTCCCTATATTTCAATTTTTAAGTTCAAAAGTCAAGTGACAGTAAAACTTTATCAGAAATCAAGTATATTTAATACACCCTCACCAACCACCACAATCCATTTCCCAATCCCATCATCCACCCCACACCCACCATCTGCCAATTCATTTTTTATGAGAAAGAAGAACGATAATACTTACCCCCTACCAAATCACCACAACCCACCCCTTTACCCACTTTTGCAACAAGCTTCAGCCTTGATGTGTTTTGAAACTGTTGATTTTTTTTTAAGTGGTGGAATAGACGGAGACTATGATAGTAGTAGTGGTGACGATTTGTTGTTTGTTGTGGTGGCTGTAAATAGGTAGAGACCATGCCATGATCAGTTTGTTGAAGGGTTAAAGGAAATGATGGTAGTGGTGATTATTCTTATGGATTTGAGCTGAATGTATTATTCATGGTTGTGAATTTAAATTAAAGGTGGCAGTGGTAGTACATTAGAGGTGATGATGGTGGTAACTGGTGGTGAGTTGTGGTGCTGATCTGTAATGTGTGTAGATTTGTTTGTGATAATCCTCTGTGTCAAATATGTGTTCATTGTAACTGGTTATCTATTCTGTGTTGATTGTGACTTGATCACATACCAGTGCTCATCCCAAGCAAAATTATGTACAATACAATCAAGCATATGTGATAATGATCAACACATTAGATAGCTTGCCAAAAATATCAAAGAGCGTAAAATTGTATAATCAATTCACAAATATGCTCCAAGTAATGCTAGGAATAATAATTTAAACTTATCAAATGTTCGATCTATGTGGGTGTGCATAGTTACTTTCAATTATCATCTAAATTAGGAAAAAGTTGTAAAGATGGAAAAAAATTTCAAATTGGCTCCAACCCTGACCCTTTGTGGTGAAATATTTTATTTCCCACTTGTGAGATTCATGCTCCTCAAATAGATATAATTCTTTTTTTCCCAAGGTGTAAATTTAAAGGTTGCTATTCAATCACTCATTTCTTTTTTCGCTCTAATTTGGTTGAGTCTAACTGGCAATCTCAACATATAGTCATGTAATGATTCTCCACTAATGAGTACTTCCACATTTAAGCTTATACTAAGTAATTCAAACCTACTAGTTACCTAAGCCTAATCAAATACAATTGCACGACAACAATTTTTTTTTCTTTTTTAATCAAATATCATGTTTTACCTCACTCTCTCAAGCTTTCTTCTTAACCCTTGTAGCGAGCTTTAGGTCAATAACTCCTCGGTTGTTTAGGCCAAAGGGTACGGGTTTCAAGATACTCCTATCGACTTAATAACTTGAGTTAAAAAGGCTACGAAATGAGGCCTAAGATTCAACAAGTGCAATATCATTTTTTTAAGCATATCATAACACATGGAGCTTAGATCCCTAGCATATGGTTATTACCTAACTTATACTTAGTAAAAGACACTCCACACAAATATTTTCAACATACATGGAATCACACACTTCTAGATAATATCATTCACCGGCTTGATCGCTCCAAACTTATCTTACAATGTGGTTAAGTGAAAGAGAAGTGAATATAGTTTGATATAAATTTTCAAGCAACTCAACCTAGTTCTTACCAATTCAAAGTCTCTCCATCAATAAAAAATTTCACATCTAGATAACAATTAATCATGGCTATTGTGCTCAAAGTAATTCAAGATCTTAAAATTGATAAGCAATTTTTGAAAAAATTAGGCATAAATACCATATTTGGTCATGCATAGCTCATGAATCAATAATTTTAAACATCAAACCATCATAAACTTACAAGGATGTCTAACATGTCAATACAACATCACCAATTTAAGCACAATCACCCTCAAACTTAAATCACACATTGTCCTAAATGTGTAAAGAACAAGATAAAAGAAAAGGAGATAATGAAACTTCCCCAGTCGTATATTTGTGAAGATGCCCAAATGCTTGAATTAGACTTGTGATACTCTTGATGAATTGTGACAATTGACCTCCTTGTACACCAATTTACCCCCAAATTTGTGCGAAACCATGGATTTACTGGACTTCAAAAAGTACCTAGAAAAAACGATAGCTAATCAAATAAAAATATCAAAATGCATTAAAGTAAATAAAAAGCTTAAATTTAGAAGGTTGTGTTGTTTCCTAACAAGCGCTTTTTTATAGTCTTTAACTCAACTTTGATAATTGAATCATGAACATCTAAAGAAAGTTTTGGATGCCTTACCCATTTTTCTTTGTTGGCTTTGTTCCACTCTTCATTTGATCTCCAAACCTCAACATTGCCCTTTTCAATGTAGTAAGAGTTTCTCATTCCATCTGATACAAACTCAACAATGTAGATTTGTATCTCCTCATCCGATTTAGTCACAAATTTAACTTCTATACAATCAATGAAGTCGGAATAATGTATGTTGATTTCATCTTCATTGATTCCTACATCCTCGATCAATTCCTTAGTGATTAAGTTATCATTCACTTTAAGTCCTTCTACAAACGTTCATGTTTCTTCAGATAGAATGATCGATCCACAATTTAAATCCACGGGTGAGAAGTCGATCTCATTGACTCCTTCAAGCGGATTGTAACCCCATTGTTGAAATCCTTCCCTATACATGTAATCTCCCATAAGCAAATCGCTTTCATCCAACAAGGCAAGTTTTTGAAATATTTTGCAAGTATCGTCTCGTTCAATAGGGGAGGACCATCTTCCACAAGCTTGATGTCCTCATCCCAATTGTAAGGTACCAAATCTCCCGTGAGCATGTATCCTTCATTATTTTTGTCAATGTCTTGTTTCCAAAACCTCAAGCAATTCCCATTACAATGCATTGCGCAACAATTTTCACAACTTGGATGTCCTCCAGTCATATCTTGACTGTCCATATAGAGATTTGTCATTGCAAAAATTTTGTTACTTTACCAAAGTTAGAATCTACAAGTATCTGAAAAGTACAATGAGGGAATACAAACACAAGGTAGATTAACAATATGGGGTTAGCCAAAAGATATAAAAGTAAAAGCACCTAAAATAAATAAAAAGAAATTGTTAAAACTAAAATTAACTAAAGTGGTAATCAAAGTAAAAACATTCCCTAGCAACAGCACCTTGTTCGCTAAAATTATATACCGCAAGTGCACGTGTCGCGTTCAAATAATAAAGTATACCTTTTGAGTTCAAATTGTCGGTCCCTTGATGAATTTATACTTTTGATTACACAATTCTGATTAATTTAATTCTAACAATATAAAGAAATACACACAATAAATATTACGATTTTGAAAAATAACTAAAAATCTACAAATAAGAAAATATAAAATTCTTAGGAATTTTTGGAAGCAAACATGGTTGTGGTTTCTCTTAACCTTCGCTTAATTAATTTCTCTACGAGCCAATTAACAAGTTACTCATTTACGATATTAGACCTGATGTTTCAATTTTAGTCAATTACCTTTTTCGAGCAAAATTAACTCTAATTGATTGGTTTAACCTACTATATTTCTATGTCGATTAAAATCAAACAATCGCATTAAATCTTTGTGAAAACAATTCAATGGGACACCTAGGGATAGGGGTATATCTCTATCCCCTACACAAACCTAGGGTTCTACTATTTGGTTTAAAGTGCACATTCTTCTCATGAATGACATACAAATCACTAAATATAATCATTCATTGGCCACATAAATGAAGATGCAATAATAACAATTGTAAGAACACATGAAAATAAGTAACCTAGCATTAAAGAGCAAATATTAAAATTAATTAAAGTGAGGTTAAACTAATATCATAAACCCCAACTCAAGTAATTTAGCCCATATTATATGATGATGAAAAGAAGAACATTTATAACAATACATTACAAATATGGCAAAATAATTGAAAAAATACAAAGTTATAGATGCAACCATTTTTGAAGCTTAGCTATGACTTTCTCAAACATCTTCTCCTTATACTCTTGATTTCAATCCCAAAATTCACAATAATAATAATAATAATAATAATAATAAAAGATAAAAATGAAGGAAAAAAACTAAAGACCAGCAGAAGAAAGCAAGCCGAAGCAGAAAATAAAGATAATCCCAGCTGCTAAGTTTTGATTTTTATATTAAAACCTAGAGAAATTGCAGCTCAAGGCCCTGAGTCCTTGAAAAAGTGACGAAAAGGGCCCTAAAATCGAAACATGGAGCCGTGAGGCCACTTCTCCATTTTTCTTAATTTCCAGCTCGGGTCCTCTCATATTTGTACACTACTCCATTTTTCTTTCAATTATGCCCACCAAAAATTACTTCACGAGGTCCCCAGCTTTCAGCACTTGTGCACTTTGATCCCCAACGTCACAATTTTGTATGTTTTTGGTCCTTTTTCTTCATTTTTGCCTTGTTCTCATTCACCAGGTGATTTTTGGCCTAGAAAAACAAATGCTACCTAATTGTGAGTAGAATTTCATTCATTTAATCAATAATTAGCACATTTAGATATTAAATAAGTGTGTAAGAACACACTTATCAACCGTCATAGTTAAGGTTGACCTGATCATAAATAGACACACCGAAGACAAATTTGGTCACATTGAAAATAAATATGGTCACAGTTAGTCATAGATAATGCAGGTTATTGACTTAGTTACGTACGGTCACAAACAATCACACTGAAAACAAATTTGGTCATGTTTAGTCACGTATAACACATTTCTGGTAAAAAAATCTGGTCATATATAACACAGTTAGTCACAAATTTAGGGTGATTTCATAGGTTGGGCTGTAATCTCGAAAAACATTTTAAATTTTTTGAATTTTTTTAAGGTTGGGATGAGGTAAGGGTATAATCTTTATAAAAAAATTTAATTTTCAAAATTTTTTTTACAAGTTGAGGTGTGATGTAATCCCAAGAAAAGTTTTTAATTTTTGAAAATTTTTTATAGGTGGGATGGGGTAGGGTAGGGTAGGGTGGGAGTGGGATATTATTAATTTGGTAAAGTGGAGATAATTTATTCTAACTAATTATATATTATTAATTGAAATTAACACCTGAATTTTCAAATAATTTTACAAGTTTCTTAGTTTTGAAATGTAATTCTTATATGTAAGAATTATGTATTGTTCCCTTTTAATTGGGTTATATTGATTATCAAGCTTTGATCAATTTTGTAGATAGATTATTTGGACTAATAGGCCGATGAAACGTCCCTTTTATCTCCATTCTCCCGCCTGCATTTCTAGACCGGATTTTAAACTTTTTATTTTAATAATGAAGTAAAAAAAAATTATTTCGAAAATTAAGTATACCCACTACAGCCTACCCATTAATCTTTGCGACTCAATCTCCATTTAGAGTTAGTTGTTCCAATTGTCACTGAACTTATATCTATGTCTTCAGTTGTTTACTGAAATTTAAAATGTCGAATTTTGACCATTGAATTTTGAAAAAGTTGTAAATTACTCACCCACATAACTTTTGTCTCAAACTTCTAATGGAATTGATGACGTGGCTGACGGAATGCACATATGACGCCTCATCACACCGTTAAATTTTGAGATAATGAAATTCTTGTCACTAAATTTTAAAAATATCTTCTATTGTTCAATAAACTTTGAGGTGGTCGATTTTGGCCACTAAACTTTGATATAGTCGAACTTTTAGCCACTAAAACTTGAAAAGTGTCTTCGATTGCTCACTATAAATTTGAATTTAATTAAGCATCATTTTATCTCCCTTTAAAACAAAATCCTTTAATTTTCATACTCATTTTTATCCACACATTTATACAATAAAAATATTTTACATGTAAACTCAATTTTTTTCCAACTTTTTAAGCGCAAATTCTCCAAAAAATTCATTATTTAAAATCTTTTTTGAAATAATGGCCATTAAATAGGGCTAAAATTCGTTGTTAAATTTTGAATTTAGTTTAATTTTAATAATAAATATATTGTTTGTTTCATTGTAATTAGTAGTCAATTCCTTTGCATAGCTTTGCGTGCATTGTCTATACCACTAAAAATGATTACTCAATTACATGGTTGTCGAATTCAATTTTAATTTATTTTTGTAGAATTTTAAGATATCATCATCATAATATTTGAAATTTACAATGAAACATGCAATGAATTTGCTGTTATATAAATTTAAATCCAAAATTTATCAACAAATTTTAATTAAGTCCAAATTTATTGTAAGCAATAGAAAACATTTTACAAAGCCGCGCAAAGAAAGTGATTACTAATTGCAACAAAACACACAATATATTTATTGTTAAAATTAAATTAAATTTGAGTTTTAACAACAAATTTTAGTCCTATTTGATGGCCATTTTTTTTTAAAGTGATTTTTAAATAGTTATTTTTGGAGAATGAGTGGTTAAAAAGTTGAAAATTTTATTGAGTTTACGTAAAAAATATTTTAATGTAACGAGGGACAAACATAGGTTTAATTAAATCCAAATTTATAGTAGCAATAAAGGATGTTTTTCAAAATTTAGTGGTCAAAATTCAACTATATCAAAGTTCAATAGCCAAAATTCTATCATCTTAAAGTTTATTGAGCAATAAAAGACATTTTTCAATGTTTAATAGCTAAAATTCAACGATCTCAAAGTTTAATAGTGTGACAGGGCGCTATACGTGCATTATATTTAGTCACGTTATCAATTCCTTTAGAGGTTTAAAACGAAAATTATGCCAGTGAGTAACGTACAACGTTGTCCAAAGTTCGGTGACCAAAATTAGACAATTTAAATTTCAGTGAGTAATCGAAAATATAGATATAAGTTCAGTGACCATTAGAACAATTAACTCCTCCATTTGCTCCTATATCTATCACACCCAGTAACTCTGTCGTTGCCCACCACTCTAACAACCATCACTAAAAATCAGATATCACTTTTCCCTCTCAAATTGGGTGATGGATTGGTGAACGAGATCTGTACTCATTCACTTCCACTGTTGTTGTAGCGCGCTAGGTCGTTCCCTCCCTTTAAAGCTTTGTCACCAAACCCCGCCTCCAAAATGTGCTCACTATTCTTAAATCTATTGATGCTGTGGCGATGGTAAGATATCTACAACATCTTTGAATGTCATCGAGTGACGATGGGGATGATGATTTGTCAAAATTAGGATTTAAATCTGAATGATGTGATCTATATATCTGTTTGGTTTCCATGCATTTGTATTGGATTGTTAGTGTAGGTGGTGGTGGCCCGATATCTATGGTGGTGCGATCTACAATTTACAATGCATCTATGCTGGGTTTTTAGCATAGGTGGTGTGCTACATCTATGGATTGCATGTGTCTGTGTGGTGGAAGTGCTTCAAGTCGATTTGAGGAGGTGGTGGTGATGGTGTAATGGTGGTTGTGACGATGGTGATGATGGTGCAATGTGTGCGACGTTTGTTTGGTGTGAAGGTGATGGTGAATTTGAAGATGTAGTGGTGGCAATTGATGGTGGTGGTGGTGTAGTAGTGATGTGGCAGTGATGGTGGTGGGGTAGTGGTGAGATGGGACGAAGAGTGTTCATAGCCATTTATTTAAATAATTGTGATCAATAAAATAAAATACGCAATTGTAATCAATAAAATGGATAATTTGTGAGCAACAAATAACATGCGACTTGAAGAAATGTGTGACTTATGACTAAATTTATAATTATGACTCATAATTTGTGTTTGTGACTGTGACATTGTGTATTTATAATTATGATTATAAATTGTGTTATTGTGACTTTTTTTACCAGGTGGTAACATTTGTGACAAATTGTTAGACCATCTAATTTTTGAAAGAATTCCACAGGTTTATTAAGGTTCCTTTTGATTCCCATTTTTTTAAAATGTATTTTTCTCTATCTTTTTTTCAACTACACATTATTCATCAAAATAATATTACACTTAAATAAAAAAATTCCTTATTTTTCATCCACACATTCTTTATCAATCTACTATTTTAAAATTCATTTTTCCATAAAAATGGGGTTCAAACACCCCCCACTAAATGTAAAAGTGTATTTTTTAAATCATGGTAATCATGCATTTTTTCTCTGTATTTTTGCTTTTTAGTAATTTAAAAGTTAATTTATTTTAAGCCCTTGTTTGAATTTCATTTTATTTTACCTAAAAAGTTGTGAATAAATATATATTACTTGTGGATCGAAAGAAATGTGTGGTAAAAATTAATATTTGAATTTGAACTATAAAATTTATGGAAAAGAATGTTGAGATTGTCTCATATCGATTGTGGATGAGGTTGGTAATCAGTTTATAAGTGTGAGAGAAAATTTTATCTCTTGAGCTAGTTTTTTGGGTGTGAGAGATTTAATATCACCCAACACTGGAATTAGTGCCTGATTTATTAACAAGTCTCCAGTCCAACAGTCACAGAAATACGAGTTTATCTGAGAGGGGAGACATGTTTGGTCTCTTGCAGGCCTCGTTGTGTGAGGAAGAGACGAGTTTGGTATCCTGCAGGGCTCAATGTGTGGGGGGAGACATGTTTGATCTGCTGCAAAACTCGATGTGTGAGGATGAGATTGTTAAAATTGTCTCACATCGATTATGAATGGAGTTGTTATTCAATTTATAAATGTGAGAGAAAATCTTACATTTTGAGCTAACTTTTGAGGTGAGAGACCCAATATCACCCAACAAATAATTGACTCCCAAATTATCAAAAGCTGCTTTCAGCCTTGGTCGTCTATGGATGCTTTACCATTGCACCAATTAGTAGCTTATTACTATTCGTCGGCAAATCAATAGTTCAAACTCTTAACATTTGTTGCAAAATCAACTGGAATTCACGTACAATTTTACCCATAATTATTTAACTCAGTTTTGGTTTGGCAAAAAAATTATATTTTTAGTAAATTTTTATGAAAGTTGATGAAAATATTTAATTTAGAAATTTGACAAGAATGGTGAATTTCATAAAATACGTGGTTGAAAATATGTTTAAAAAAATTTAATTTTGAAAAATTGGGGCGAACAAGCCTACACCTATGATTGAGCTCTCTCTTTTTTAAACTCATTTTTAATTACAAGTTCTTTCATGAAATAATTTTATACAGTAAACTAAATTTTTTATTATTATTTCCTAAATAAGCCCATGTTTGAGCCCCATTTTTCAAGAATGTATTTTTTAAATCTCATTTTCAATCACATATTCTCCCATAAATTAGTTATACGTATTTCAAAAAAAATTCTTATTTTTTAACTACACATTTTTCAAAAAATCACTATTTCTTTAATATATTTCATCGCGAAAAACGAGGATGAAACAGGGGCTAAAGCCCTGTTAGGGCTCCATTAATTTGAAAAAAATGTATTATAGAATAGTAATTGATGAAGAATGTGTGATTAAAAAAGAAGAATTTTTTTTATTTGCATGTAATATATTTTAATGAAAAATATAATTAAAAATGAGTATTATAAAAAAAATAATGAAAAAGAATATAAAGTAAATGATGACAATCATGCTGAGTCTTGTTTGCCATTGGCCCTGGCAATGTACCTTACATTAAAATAATAATAATAATAATAATAATAATAAAATAAAAATAAAAATGAAAATCTCTATTTTAAAACCTATTTTTCTAAAATAAAATGGGGCTTTAAATTGAAGCCAAGTCTCTTCACGCAGAAGAAATTTGGGAATCAATCAATTGAAGCCGAAACACCATCATCGTATTCATCGATGTCCGTACACGACCAGGCGGTGGCGGCGGTCCTATCTCAGTTAGCACTGGCGGCCGATGGTGCCGTGCTCGGCATTGGCTTAGCTTACGTTGCACTCCGCAGCATCCTCAAATTCACCGCCACTACATCAGCACTCCGCAAAATCGACAACGCGCCTTCTGTCCAACCTTCTGACCTCCGTTCTCTCCTTTCCAGCTGTAATACGGAGGGTAAAGGTAATACTTGTACTGGCGGAAGTACAAATCAATCGAACGGTGATGGTGGAAAACTCGTAATTGTTCGAGGATGCGTGGAGGCGAAATCAGCGGTGGAGGGGCAAGGGATGATCCTGAGAGGTAATACTAGTAACATTCTCGTTTCTCAGGAGTCGCGAGAGAAAGGCGTTATCTTGCAGCGAACTCAAACTGTATGTTTTAACATCTTTTTTCTGGTTACAATTTTGTTACGCGCGCTATTGGTTTTCTAATTTCATCGAATTGAGAGTTTTATTTTTTTTGGTGGAATTGTGACTTCTTTTGTATTCACTTTTATTATGGATTTTCAAAATTTTGAGCAGATTTGTAAAATTTAATAATTTTAAGTGTAAACCTCAACCTTACACCCCCTCACATGAAGGGGTGTGTGGACCCCTTCCATGCGAGGGAGTGCAAGGCCGTGTGTAAACGGGTATGTATACGTAACATTGCCCTTAAAAATTCCTACTGGTCTGTAAGTTTATTCATGTTTGGATTCACTCTTATTATGGATTTTCAAAATTTTGAGCAGATTTGTAAAAATTTTCTACTGGTCTGTAAGTTTTATTATGGGTCAATCCTACTCCACTAGTACCAATAGGCAGCATAGGGGAAGTTCAACTTGTAATTGGGGAAAAAGAGAAAAGGTTTGAATTTTGAGCTTAAATAAAGGTTTATTTGAATTTAGTGGTACTTCAAGTTTGAGGAACTGTATTGAACTTGGAGTTAGCAAGCAAGATTGATCCATCATTTTTTTCACTCTTTCTTAGCGTGTCAAGATTGAATTCTGAATGCTCTCACCTGTTATATTCCAAAATAATAATAATAACAATAACAATAACAATAACAATAACAATAACAATAACAATAACAATACTAATAATTCTTAACTACCCTTGCCTAATGAAGAAGTGAATGTGCAAATATAGTTATGTCAGCTTTCAGTCTGTGAAGCTGCAGTAACCTGTTTCTTATCTTTCTTTCGTGGGTGCATATGAATTTTATTTGGAAGAAGAAAAACATTGAACCAAGAGATGAATATTTTTATTGTGACCACTAGAAATTCTCGTTGGGAACTGTCTCTGCTGATCCTTATTGTTGCTTGTCATATAAAGTTAATACAGGGCATTTTCTTCTTTCATTTTTTGTTTGTTTGTTCATTTCATCTCCTGAAGTACATTTATAACGAATGGAGGGGTTTCTTTGGATGGACTGCTGATCTACGCTCTATATTTGCAAGATCCTGGAAAGACCAAGAGACCTCCACAATAAGGACGGTAATGTGCTATAACTGAGACAGTCGTTGTAAATTTTAGTGCTTCACCTATTGATATTTGTACTTCTATATGCTTTTTGGGGAAATCATACATAATGATAGATTGGGCACCAAGGATCTAATTCCTCTATTTGAATATGCATGGAATGATACAGTCGAATATTTGATAAGACACATTTTCTGATGTGAACATGATGTATTATTGTCATTTTGAGATTTTATTTCTTAAGTCTACATGCATAAGATCTTTGTGTGAAGCAATGCCCACTGATTTACAGTCAGGGATCTTGAAAACAAAATCTTACTTAGTTCAATTTTTTTCATTTCTTATTTTTTATGTTTTATATAAGCTGTCCATTTCTTTTGCTGCCGAATGTATTGTTCTAGATACTAACTTAACTGTTTAAGCTGCATACAGATTCTTACCTAGTTACTTTCCCCTTATTTTTTGCTTTTGCTAGCCTGTCTTCCTCAATAATATTAATAAATATGTCGTGCTCATAGTTTAATTCGTCGACGCTGAACTCGATACATATTTTCTTCATGTTCTAAATCTCTGTAAAAGATTAGATCCTCTAAGGTGTTGCCACTAGTCTTAAGATTTATTTAGAGGGGAATCCTGATGCTGAATTGATTTTCAGGAAGTTTTAAATCAGGGTTTTGTTCTGGGGTTTGCTTTTAAGAATGCAGGACATCATGGGCCTTGGCAATTTCGTTATGTGGCTCTTTCTGTAAAAAAATGAGATTAAAAAATTGCTTCTGAAGTCTGCCTTCCCGAATAAAATTTAAGTATACTCACTGTTTTGGTTTGTCACTGTTTTTATGTTTTCCAGGTACAGACCATTAATATTTATTTATTGATTAATGTTGTATCTCATGACATGGCATCGATAGGTTCCTTTTGTTCTCGTTGAAGCTGGAAGGCCTCAGTCTGGTTATGTTATTGTCAACATGGAAGGATCAAGTCATCCACTACCTTTGACGACAGTTTACCACCACTTGAAGCCCATAAGTGCTTCTCCTTACACATTTCTACAGGCACTTTTTGGCCACGAGTACCCTGTGAGTTAAATGTGAAGTATGAAGATTCTTTATGATATTGAGAACAATAAATGCAAGTCTCATCTTTCGTTCTATTTTCTCCCCACTGAACGGCTTTTGATTTTTTCTTTTCCTGAAGGTTGGACTCCTCGATGTGGAGAAAATACTTTTACTTGGAAAAAATATCACAGCGGTAGGCATTTGCAGCTTGAGAAATGGGTCTCCAGAAATCAAATCGTGCAAAGATCTTCCTTATTTTTTGTAAGGATGTTTCCTTCAGAAACATTTAATTATAGTTACAGGCTTAAAATTTGAAAATAATTTTATTCTCAAATTAATATCATAGGAGGCCCCTCTTTGGACTATTGCTTCTTTCATGACTAATTTGTCATTATTTGGTCCTTATGCATAGGTGTATTTTACTATTGCCCATGTTTGAGCCTCATTCTTTAAAACTCATTTCCCCCCAAAACTCATCTTCAATCACACATTCTCCCAATAAAATAATTTTCCTCATAAATCCAAAATTTTAACCTACTTTCTAACCAACATTCTCCAAAAGAAATCATTTTTCACAAAAAGCTATTCTCAAAAAATAGAGCTCACAATTGATGGAAGTTAACGTTGACATATTTTTTCAGAAGAAGATACTAGTTACTTGGACAAGCTAATCCATAATCTGTTCTGTTTGTGAACTTGACCTCATTCTTCATCATTTTGCTTCTGCTTTCTCTCTCTCTCTCTCTCTCTCTCTCTCTCTCTCTCTCTCTCTCTCTAGATATTTACTTTTGCAGAATTGTTCTTGTAGGTCTGACTTGACTAAGGATCAAATCATGGCGGATCTCGCCTTCAAAACTAAAGTATTACTATTGAGTGGAGTTGTTTTTGGTTCACTAGCAATAGGTATCCTTGGCTATGCTATTCTAAGGTACTGTCACTCCAACTCTATAGCTTCTTAGGAACTTAAAGGTTATATTATCTTAAAAAGTTCGATTTATCTGGAAATTTGTCAGAAAAGCTTCATTTTTCAATGTCCACATGTCTGAATTCTGCAATTCTCATGTTAACTTGCATTAGTAATGTAGTGGAAAAGGTCTGACCTAGTTAACCTTCCAAATGCAATTATGTTACCAGAAAGATTTAACTTTATAAAATTTAGCAGCTTAAATTAAATTTGTATTGTAGCTATCAGAGATTGAAATGTCAACTCATTGGATGTGCAAATCTTGCTTAAGTTTTTCTTCTGCAGAGTCTATTGATATACAGCTCATGTTCTGGTTTTATAAAACTCACTTGAGAAGCTATAACATGCTTTGCTAGTAAATGTCAGATACCCAGGAACTACTATAATGGCAAAGTTCAAAAATTCCAAGTAGGCACATGACAACCAGAATAATTGCAGCCCCAAGACAGTATAACATTCCAAAATAATTTCGTTTTAAGACTATATTTTGTTATGCAGAATAATTGAGAAAATGATATCATGCTGGAGAACCCAGCAAATATAGTTTTACTTCTTTTTTTAATTCATCCAGTTCTCATTGAATTACAAAAAATAGAACATTTCCATCTTCAGTACTTTTCACTTTGAATGAATCAAATATTAGTTTTCCTCAACTCCATATTACTTGGTTCAAGAACTGTTGTTTGTGCCCAGGAATTTTTGGGCAAGAACACATCCCTATATCAGGCTACATTTTACATTACTTTGAACTTCCTTTTAATAGATAAACGAAAGGATTGAAATTTAGGAAGCAAATGATACATGAGAAATGTGTCATCTGATCTCAGGAAATGTAGTGTTTTTACTTAGCAAGATGGATGATTTGGCCCATTATCACTGTGTATATATAGGTGAAACTCTAGCCTACAACCATCATATCATTTCAGAAATCTGTTAAGCCCCCAATCCATTTCACCTATGCTAGAAGGAATAAGAAGAATTGAGAAGCCACTAGAAGGAAGTATAGCAGCATTCGGTTAGTAGGCACATGGGAGGGAAAATCTGTTAGAAAGAAAGATTATAAATAGAGGTAGAAGGAATAGAATGGAGGCAGGTTTTAAGTGAGAAAAGGAGTAATCCTCTGCATTTTTTTTTCCAATCAAAGACCTATTCTAAACAATATAATATGTCCTCTTTTGTAGTTGGATTCCTATCAAATTGGTGTCAGAGCCGTTCGATCCAATGGTGCAAAAGAAATCTGACAGCAGGGTAGATGCTACGGAGATAGGATTATAGGAAGTACGGGCAAGCAGCAACGTTTACCTGGCTTGGAGAAATCAGTGGAATACCTCAACCAAAATGTGGCAAGGATTCCACAATCCTTAGAGGAATTCCAGAAAACCATTGCAATCCTTGTCCACCCTAGGTCAGGGTGAGGCAAGAACCTGGAAGGAGAGGGATCGGGTAGTGTTGTAGGACCTGCTGCAATCAGTTTAAACGAGGAACATCAACGGGGAAGATTGCAGGAGGTCAGACTTGGCGAAGAGGTGGGATGTGAGCAACCCAAGGAGGAAAATGTTGTGAGAGGAATCAGGAAACTGGAAACTGGAGATGCCCATCTTCGTCGGAGAAAACCCCGATGGTTGGCTATTTCGGGCAGAAAGATACTTCAAAATCAATGGCCTCAACGAGAGAGAGAGAGAAGTTGAGCACAATTGGAGTTAGTTTGGATGGAGATGCCCTCGCTTGGTTGCAGTGGACGGAGGCAAGGACCCCATTTCGTAGCTGGGATCAATTCCGGCAACAATTACTGTTAAGGTTCCGGCCGACCCAAGAAGGGAACGTCTGAAATCAGGAGGAGTTTCGAAGCCTTAGGAGCCCAGTAACGGGCATCTCAAAGGAGGTGATGGAGGGGATTTTTATTAATGGGCTGAAACCAGAAGTTAAGGTTGAGGTCAGGGTGTTGGGCCCAAAGGGGTTGGGCCAAATCATAAATTTGACATAGCGCATTGAGGACCAAAACTTTCTTATTAAAATGACAAGGGAAGGATGGCCCAGAATACAAACAAATTGCAGGTTCCCCCCAATCTTTGGGAAGGGAAAAAAACAGATGCATTCCTACTTGGTTGGTGATAGTAGGAGAAAAAGCGATTGCGCCGACCAAGGACCCACCCGTCAAACGAATGATCGACGCCAAGTGGCAGCTCTGAAGGGAAAAGGGATTGTGCTTCCTGTGTGGGTCACCAATGCGAGAAGAGGGAGCCTAGGGTTCTGGTGTTACAAGAGGAAGATGAAGTGGTGGGGGACAAAATTGAGCCGTTGGTGGAAGTTGCTAAGATGGTGGAACTCTCTCTAAACTCTGTCATGGGATTATCAACTCCGGGAACTATGAAACTTAAGGGTACGATAAGACAAAAAGAACTATTTTAATTGATTGCGGCGCAATACACAATTTTATATCACTGGGTCTTGTCTAACAGTTGAAGTTGCCAACTAGTGCTATTACTAATTATGGGGTCATCATAAGGGAAGGAAATTTGTAAGGGGGTCGTATTGGAGATGCAAGTCTGACAATAGTAGAAAACTTCCTGCCTCTGAAGGTGGTGGCATGGATGTGGTGTTGGGAGTGCAATGGTTAGGAAGCCTAGGCCCGATGGAGTTTAATTGGAAATGCCTTACCATGAAGTTTCAGATGGGGGACATGGTGATAGTACTGAAGGGGGGTCTAAGGCTGAATAAAACGGAAGTTTCGTTAAAAGCCATGGTGAAGGTTCTGCAAGATGAAGGCCAGGGAATTTGGGTGGAAAGTGTACCGACAGCAAAGGAAGAGAAAGAAAAGGAAAAAGAGATAGCTAGGAACATCAAGTAATTAATTCAACACTTCCAGCACATATTTCAGGAGCTAGAGGGGTTACCTCGTCGAGAAATTGATCACACTATTAGACTTAAAGAAGGTACCAAGCCAGTTAGTGTGAGGCCATTCCGTTACCCGCACATTCAAAAAAATAAAATAGTTCGAGAAATGCTTTCAACTGGAATTATTTAACCTACCGCGTCTCCTTTCTCTAGCCTCGTTTTGCTTGTTTAGTAGAAGGATGGAAGTTGGTGCTTTTGCATTGATTATCGTGCCTCAATAAGAACGCCATCCCTGATAAATTTCCAATCCCTATGATTGATGAACTGCTGGACGAACTGTATAGGGCAATGGTATTTTTTAAAATGGACCTAAAATCTGGGTGCCATCAAATTAGGGTGCGACGAGAAGATGTACATAAGACTGCCTTCTGAACGCATGAGGGGCATTATGAATTCTTGGTAATGCCGTTTGTACTCACAAATGCGCCAGCTACTTTCCAGTCACTAATGAACCAAAATTTTCAAGGTTATTTGAGGAAGTTTGTATTGGTTTTATTCGATGACATTCTTGTTTACAGTTAGGGCGGGGCAAATCTCCCGAACCAAACCGACCTGAATCGAACCTAACGGTTTTTGTCAAATTAAATACCCGAACAGGTATCTGAATTGAAAACCTACGGGTGCGGTTCGGTTTTCGGTTCTAAATTAAGAACCGAAAAATCGAATAAGAACCGAATCTTTCTAATTTTTTTTTATTTTAAGTAAATCAAATTATTTTAATTTTAATTTTTTCTAAACAAATTAACAGGTTAACAATTTCTAAATCCAAATTTTTGGCCCAATAATTTATTTCATTTGTAATTTTTTAATTTATAGCTCAATTACCCATTTTATTGTTTCATTTCTTAGCCCAACAAGATCCAATCCACTAAATAACTCTAAACACCTACATTAAAGTATATAACGTTGTCTAGATTCTCGCACTCACTCTCGCAATCTCACTAACATTCCAAAACCTATATAATCGTCTGTCGACACTGTGACCTCTGCCGACCGAAGCTTTGACCGTAGCGATCATATGAATAAGGTAGTCTACTAGTCTCTGACATTCCAAAACCATTGAATGTATCCTTAGTTGTATTTATATAATGTTGTTATAAATGTTAAAAAATTTAATCATAGTACGGAATTGAACCGAATTGAACCAAACGGAACCGAACCCGAATGATTCCATAATTATATTTGGACCCGATGGTTCCATTTATTGGATACCCGAAAATTTTGCAAGGTAGTCTACTAGTCTCTGACATTCCAAAACCATTGAATGTATCCTTAGTTGTATTTATATAATGTTATAAATGTTAAAAAATTTAATCATAGTACGGAATTGAACCGAACTGAACCAAACGGAACCGAACCCGAATGATTCCATAATTATATTTGGACCCGATGGTTCCATTTATTGGATACCCGAAAATTTTGGTTCGGTTCGATTCTCTTTAGAACCGAAGCGAACCGAACCAACCCGCGCCCACCCCTATTTACAGTAAGGGTAGGAGGGAGCGTGAGCAGCACTTGGAATGGTATTTCACACCCTTCAATCACATCAATTGTACGCCAATATCAGGAAATGCTCCTTCGCCCAACTACAAATTGAGTACTTAGGCCACCTGGTGTCCACAGGAGTGATTGCAGATCCCAATATGATTTCCACCATGGTGGAACCGTGAACTCTTAAGGAACCACGTGGCTTCTTGGGCTTGACATGATATTATCGAAGGTTTGTGGAGCCTTGTCTTGACTACTCACACAACAATTAAAGAAGGATGTGTTTGGGTAGACACCTGAGGCTGAGAAAGCATTCCAACAACTTAAGATAGCAATGACCACAATTATAGTTCTAGCCCTCTCGGATTTTTCAAAGACGTTTGTAATGGAGACAGATGCATTGGGATACGGCCTGGGAGCAGTATTGATGCGGGACCAGCAACCTATTGCATTTTTTAGTTGGGTGTTATCCACCAAATCTCAGCAGAAATCAGTTTATGAACGGGAACTGATGGCCACAGTGTTGGCTATCCAAAATGGCAGCATTACCTGTTGGGACGACGATTTATAGTCCGAACTGACCAATGGAGCCTGAAGTATTTCCTGGAACAAAGAGGTGTGCCAGGGGGATTTCAACGTTGGGTCACTAAGTTCATGGGATAAGAGTTCGAGATACAATATCGACCTGACATGGAAAATAAGGCTGCTGATGCGTTGTCCCGAGTTTCTCCTTGAGTAGAGCTATCAGCTATCACATTTCCATCAGCAGTGGATGTCCAAAAAATTATGAAGCAAGTAGCCACAGATCCTCTGTATTCCAAAATTAAGGAGGAGTTGCAAGATGACCCCGATGCCTACTCGCGCTTTTTACTTGAACATGGCAAGCTGCTCTACCCAACTTTGCTTAAAGAATATCATAGAGTTCAGTGGGGGGTCACTCCGGATTCCTACGAACCTATAAACGGCTTCCAGCAGATTTTTATTGGAGAGGGATGAAGAAAGATGTCAAGAAGTTTGTGGAGGAATGCCCTGTATGTCAACAAAACAAAAGTTCAGCTTTTTCTCCAGCTGGGCTCCTACAGCCCTTGTCAATTCCATGTTTAGTTTGGGAAGATATCTCCATAGATTTCAGAGGGACTGCCAAAGTCAGGAGGCTTCGATTCCATCTTGGTGGTGGTTGACTGCCTGAGTAAATACGGTCACTTCCTACCTCTCAAACACCCGTTCACAGCTTCAGGGATTGCAACCATATTTGTCAAAGAATTGGTGAGACTTCATGGGATTCCACGCTCCGTTGTTTCAGATTGGGATAAGGTCTTCTTAAGCCATTTTTAGACAGAACTATTCCGGCTACAGGGGCAATTTTCTCCATCGAAGCACGGCACGTCACCTGTAGGCCACAGACGGACGGACAGACAGAAATTGTAAACAAATGTGTGGAAACCTATCAAATCCAAAACACAGCCGTATCAGCTATAGAACAGCAGCTACTGGACGGGGACAAGAATCTGGAGGAATTGAAAATCCATCTGCTCCGAGCTCAGGACAGGATGAAGTTGACCGCATGTCAGCATAGGACAGAGATGGAGTTCAAGGAAGGTGCCTATGTTAAGTTGCGGCCGTATCGTCCGTGATCCTTGGCAAAGAAGCCCAATGAAAAGCTAGGTCCTTAGTATTTTGGCCCATTTAAGATCATCAGAAGGTTAGGGGCAGTAGCCTATCATCTGGAGTTACCTCCTACGGCTGCAATTGATCCGGTCTTTCATGTTTCTCAACTAAAAAGGGCTATGGGAGATTCAGAATTCAGTCAGCTGCTTCCCACACACTTGGACTCTATTTTGGAATGGGTTGTCAAGCCTGATCAAGTGCTTGGGGTACGCAAAGCAGGCAACGAGCAACATCCAGAAAAGGAAGTGTTAATCCAATGGAAGGGGCTACCTAAAGAAGAAGCATCCTGGGAATCAGCCAGCGCTGTCCAATAGCATTTCTCAATTTCCACATTGAGGACAAGGTGATTTTGGAAACTGGGGGTATTGTTAAGCCCCTAACCCGTCTAACCTATTCTAGAAGGAATAAGAAGAATTGAGAAGCCACTAGAAGGAAGTGTAACGGCATTCGGTTAGCAGGCACATGGGAGGGAAAATCTCTTAGAAATAAAGATTATAAATAGAGGTAGAAAGAATAGAATGGAGGCAGGTTTTAAGTGAGAAAAGGAGTCTTGTTCTTTCGTATTCATATCTGTAATCCTCTGCATTTGTTTTCAATCAAAGACCTATTCTAAACAATATAACGTGTCCTCTTTTCTAGTTGGATTCCTATCAAAATCCTGTCACTACAGAATAAAGCGGCTTTACAATAAGAAAAAAGAAAGAAAAAGTATAATGAAAAGGCACCTTGCCTGCTGTAACTTTTCATGTTGCTATGCATCAAGTTCAAACCTTCTTTATATTTGAATAAATCTGCCGTGTTTCTTTCTTGTAAAGAAATGAATTTCCATTCCCAGGTTCGCATGAAAGAATAGACTCGATCATTTAGTTTTGTGCGTGCGTGACGCTAGTTCAGTAGACGTAGAATGGTGTCAAAATTTTTCCTGCTGTAATATAATGCTGAAGAACCACATTTTTCTACTGTTTATCTGGTGTTTTTCTCATGCTATTTGCACTTGAGTGCACTATACTCTCCTGGTTAGGCTTTGGACAATCTGAACATTCCACATCAATAGGTTGACTATAGTGCGTGCATTGCACATTTTCATGTTTTAAGACCTCCTTTGTGTATATTCCAGCAAATAAATTTCCATTCGTCTGTTCATTTTCCTGAACATGCATGTTAAAATGCAAATTTAATCCTTTACCTATTGGTCTGTTAGACATAGCACGGTGTTGATTACTTTTCCAGTTAATAAATGCTTGCAGTGTGGAACTTTATTTCCTATTGTTTGTCTGGTAACTTTGTATACAAACCTGGTTTGAATTAATAATCTCTCTATTCCACATTCAACTGGAGTGAATCTATAGCAACTGGATTGAATTCTATCTAAAGTTAATTGAAAGGTCAATTGTGAATACATATGATTGTCTTTTATACTAGGCACGTATAGTTAACCATGAGAGTAAAATTACTGAACTATAGTTTTTTAATGCAAAACATAAATTCTATATTCTTTTCAAACCATTTGAATTTATGAAGTGATAATAGGATGATGTTTTAAGATGCGTTAAACTACTAGAAATAACATTTGGTTTATTCATCATGTTAGGAACTGGAATAGATGGAAAGATTGGAGACAACAGAGGCGAGCACAACAAAACAATTCTGCCAGTAATGATGTTTCCCCTCAGATTGCAGCAGACGAGGAGACCGGAGACATTCCTGATGGTGAGCTTTGTGTAATTTGCCTGATGAGAAGGCGCAGATCTGCTTTCATTCCTTGTGGACATATGGTCTGCTGCCAGCGTTGTGCCCTTTCAGTTGAACGTGAAATATCACCCAAGTGTCCCGTGTGTAGGCAGACAATCCGGAATTCTGTAAGAATATATGATTCTTGAGGATGATTAATATGCTTCTGTAATAAATAGCTGGAAAAGGATTTGCGCGTCTTACGGGTGAGACGTTAATAGCAATTTTTGAAATTTGGGATTACGGGCTAGAGATTATAGGAGTGTCAAATCACTGATGGATTCTCTCATAGTAACATATTCCAGTCTAATACAATAACATGAATATCGGATTATATACATTAATTTGTCTGTATGTCACGTTTGTATATATAATTATTTGATTTACAAATATGTTGATGCAATTGTTCTTTGCGTTTAAGGTAGCATTATTCACATGATGCCCCAGAAACAATGCATCTTTTGACTGTGTAGGGACAAATGAATGAATATAGCTAGGGTTCAGGGTTCGTTAATGACTTTTGAGTTTTACGAATTTAGGATGTCGAAATCAGTATAAAATAAACATTGTCAAAATCATTCTGAAACAGGGAAAGAAAAGATTGATGCACTTGAGTTTTACGGATTTAGAATGTCGAAATCAGTATAAAACATTGTCAAAATCATTCTGAAACAGGGAAAGAGAAGATTGATGTCACAACAGCATCGATTATAACAACGTTTCTGATCTATATTCCATGACAAACAAGACTATACCGGCTGCCCTTTCCACCAAAGGCTGACACAGTAATCTGTCTTCTGATCTAATTTTCCAATTGCTGCCATATTACCTCAGCAATACCCTGGCTCCATCAGTGGTCTCTTCTCCAAATAGTTCTCCAATGAAGCCAGCATTTCTCACTCTCACACCATTTCTCTTTCCTTTCATCTCTGCCACATTTGTCAATGCTTTTGCTGCTTCTGCTTCCATCATTCTTCTTTCATCACTCTCAAACCCGTTATGATACACTTGTCGAGTCCAAAAACCTCCACAAGTATTCCACTGCCCTCGAGAATCCCTTTCCAGAATCGCTGCAGTTGTTGCAGCTACAATCTGTGTTATTTTAGGAAAGAACAACTCCTTTGGGCTGCATGCTTCTTAGTACTCTCAAGAACTCAGTTCTGTCATCTGGAATATGGTGGTTTAGGTTGTTTATGGTCTTGGCAAAGCCAAGGAGCTGGTAGTAGAAATCGTAGTTTGGTCGGCCATTTGCAAACGGAGTACTTCTTGATTGATTGTTGTCACCTGTCAGCCAAACCATGGGAGGCGGACCACCTGATCTTCAAATTTCATTCGAAGATTGTTGGCCACTCAGAAGATCCAATGTCAACCATGTGAAGACTACTTGAGGTAGCTATCCAACTTCTAGGAGAGACATAATTGACTGCATTAATTTCGGTAGCTACACCATTCTGCGAGAATTTGGAGGATTTAAGTGTTAACATCATTGGGAATACAGAATCATAGAGAACAATTACAAGGCAACAAAACTGAACTCTAAACGGAAATCAAAATAGAACGAACGATTGGCAAACTTAGCCAGTGCCACCAGGAACAGATTCGAGTTTTGACTGTAGCATCATCAAGAAATGTGGTCTTCGCCTCCAGCATAGAAGGTAAATTGTTTGCAAGGAATGCAAAATCGGTTATTTGGAGTCTGGGATTTGGGCTGCTAAAGCTTGCAAAAGCAATTGCTTTTCAACCACCTCAATTTATCTGAAAATGCAAGAGCCCTTGTGGGCATACCATAAGATCAAGTTTCTTGAGGTAAACTTCATTGGCCGAAGAGATGAAAGTCATAACATAGAACCCTTCACAAGGAGAAGTTCAGAAGCCCCGGGATGGGTTTGCATTGGTATTATCACACCACCAGGGGCTAAGTCCAATCGTGCAATTGAGAGACATAGGCCAATGAGTCCGGGATATTGAGCTGCAAATGCAGGAGACACAGCAGCATTATTAATGTTGGTGGTGTTTCCAGCCATCGAAAACCAGAAAACACGAAATCATCCACTGTTACATTTGCAGGATTCTTGCAGGTGTAACATGCTGGCCCTTCAGAAGCTTTAAAGTCTGCTACGCAGAAGTCCTGCACGGAAGCATTGCAAGTGTAAACAAGGAGAGTTAATGGAAACAAGAATCGAAACATTTTGATTCCAGAATTAGCTTAGCTCAGTATAATTCTTCCAATTGGACTTTGATTGCTTATGTAGAAGAATGTTGAGAAGTTGTGCATTAAACTGTGAGTTGCACCACTTGAAAGTCGAAGTACAATGTGAACCATTAGCTATTTGTGATGAGGCATGTCATTTAGTATGGAACTTATGACTTCCGTTTAAGCTTGAAATAGACGAAAAAATTGATTCTTCTCAAATTATAATATGAAGAGGTTATTATTAGTTCCTAATAGTATCAGAAAAACTGCACAAGGAAACCTTTTAAAATCAGCTAGTTAGCCAGCATTATACACCTGCTACTCAAGATCAATAATAATCCTTTTGGAATTATCAAAGACAAGTAATTCTATCAGAAACTTTGTGAATCAAGTACCAAAAATTTGGGATGTGGAATCATACAACATTTTGGTATGCTGATTATGTTCTCTGTTAACTGCCTCATTTGTTGGTTCCCCAAAAAAAAATAATAAATAAATAAATAAAATAATAATAATAATAATAGTTTGAGCGATAAACTATCATTAGACTGATCACACAATTTTTGCAGTGCAGCCCCTGTTTGATTCCCATTCTTTTCAATCTCTTTTTTAAAAAATATCATTTTCAACCACATTAACATAATAAAATATTCTGCGCGTAAACCCAAAACTTTTTCTCTCCTTTTTAATCACACATTCTCCTAAAAGAATGGCCACCAAAGAGAGTTAAATAGATGTGTCCAAGAGCACCTGGCAATAGAAGAAGAAATTCGCAACAAAACAGAGTGGCAGCTAAAATCAGGAAATGTATATGGAATGATTTGCTGACACTTAATTGAATTGCATTGTAGCAACTTGAGGTTTCCGGTGGTTGGTGTTCAACCTAGCTATAAGAACGTTTATTTTGTTTCCATTCAGGATAAAGAAAGGATCTATGGTCCTTTATTCCTGTATATTCGTCCCAAAATATATGTAAAAAAATAGTGACCTGATAGTGCTTTTGCAAATGAAAGTGCCTTTGTCAACACCACCATTCTATCATTTCTAGATATGATTCAAGGCCATTTAGATGCAATCTTGTGCAGCTGGTTCTCCATGCAAGAGTAAGTAATGCATGAGTTATATAGAGATTTTTTGTACAACACACTTTTCTTTTTTCAAATAACTCAGTTCCCTCTAATTACTCATAGAGATTAGGAATAATTAGACCCTCAACCACTAAGCTCATTTTTGCTCTGGCTTCCAACCAGATTAAAATGCACATCCCAACAATTTCAAAGTTCCAACAATTATTTTTCTTGAAGACTCACAATCAAACTTAATAACAATAACATCATTGCTGGTTAATAACAAACAAGTGTTACAACTACGTATGAGTAAAACTAGTGCGGAAGCGATAATAAAATTCTTGGAATAACTTACTTTGATATTGATTGAATAATGATTGATGTTATGAAAAGTGTGCGATAGTCCTATATTTATGGGCAAAATTATTCCCTACTTCTAATGGTATTAAGAAATTGAAATTATCTGAAAATATAATCCTAATTATATAAAAAATAAAATCCTATCATAACTATACAAAAAAACTTAAAAGATAAACTCTTAGAAAAGATGAAACATAATTGTAGTTAAAAACTATTAATTCTAGTTGTGATGTACTACATCAAATTCCCCTGGCAATTTTTCCTTCTACACATAGCACAGTTGACTTACTTAAACAGTTCACGTCCACAAGTTGATTACCTTCATTCAGACAGCCCCCTTTAATCAATTCAAGGAAAAAGAATCCTGCAAGTAATGGCTTATCCGTTTTAAATGAGATGATCATCTAACAAGCCTGACATTAATCTAATAAGCACATATCCCATAAAACATTCACTAATGATACCTATATTAGTTTAATCTTTATTCTTTATTCCACTTGTCCAACCATGCAGAGAATCAATTCTCCTTATAAGCCTTAAAGATTTGCCAGTAAAATCCAGACCAAATGAGCTCACGACAAGTCAAAGCATTTGTGAATACATTTATAAGGTTAGCCACAATAATGAAAGAGACATAAAATTATGTATTAAGAGCATAATGACACAGGAAAATATTGTCATATGAAGAGCAATTGGGGAAGGAAAGGATTCAAAGCTAGAAGAAAGAAGGGAGAAGAAGAAGGAAGAAAGGAGGGAACCAACAGTAATCTCTGAAATTTATATACGTGCGATGTTGTTTGGTGAAGGAGTGCGGTGTCGTTTTGGTTTAATTGGAATTGTAATATTCTGACATTTTAGTAAAAATTTGTTGAGAGATTCAACAGTTATCCTCATCTTGTTCTTCTTATTTTCTAATTTCTCCCTCCCCATATTCTATTTTCTATCATGATGAGGCAGTGGCAACACAATGGAAGAATTGGGGGGAAAGAAGGAAAAGATCCAACCGTAGCTAGCTTTCAAAAGTGGGGTCCACAAGTGTCATTTGCTTATTGCGTTTTCGTAAAGGGAATACGATTTCCATTCATTTTGTATTTCAAGTTATATATGTACAGAACAGGGGAGAAATGGGTCTCTGCGTGGATGTAAAATCATTTCTATCAATCTATTTTCTTCTACTTCTCGTATCTTCTTCTTTCTCCTCTAACTCTATCATCGCCCATTCCCAATTTTCTTGATTAATTCAGCGATTGGGATAAGATCTTAGCTCCTTGAGTTGTGATTATTAATTTGGTACTGGTTTTGAGTAAATTCATTCCCAGGTTGAACTTCACTCATTACATCTTCTTCTTAATTTGGTTGAGTTACAGTTAAAATCAGCTGGGCAGAGTCCGTTTCTGTGTTGCAGTTGCGGTGAAGCTTGGGTTTGTGCTTAAGCCTTGACAAATATTTTGTTAATAAACTCAGTAAATGAACAAAGAAAACTGGGGGAAAAAAAAAA
>NC_036248.1:918044-984519 GCF_002742605.1 Olea europaea var. sylvestris
ACCCCACCACCCTTCGCCCATGAATCTATCTTCTCATAAACATTCATATGCCATCCACCAGTTCCTTCACCCATTCGCACCACTACGCCTCCTCCATGACCACCACAATCCTAGAAAGGAAAGAGCAAAAGGAGGAAAGTCCCACTTAATGAAAAACACCTCGAGAGATTCCTTAGGAGACAAATGACCGAGGTTTGATACAAATATCATATTTCTAAACAAGAAAACTTATATAATGAGAAATATAAACATAATAGTATTGCTCAAGTGTCAAGATTATGTCTATGGCAAGAAAAAAATCATTATCCTTCACACTAGCAATTAGAGAAAATAGGAAAAACGATGGGATAAAATTGAAACTTAATAAGTAAAACATTTGGTGCCACATTTGAGCTTTGACAAGAGAAGAAAAACAACCTTACCACTTTTTAAAGTTATTTCAGTTCAAAATTTTTATATTTTTGAAAATTTTCAATAAAATTAGTATATAGGCAGATACCTAATTTCATATACTACTAGGGCGAAGTGCAAGCTCAGTTAAATCTAGAAACAAGTCTAAAAAAATTAGAAAAGAAAAATAATCATGTCCATTGGTTGCTGCCAACACTCGGCAATAAATAATCAAGACTATTCCCTTTTTCCTGAGTGTTTCAAGTATTGCATTAATCATCTTCCCCAGGGAAAGAAACATGGACATAAAACCACGTTGTAGGCCATTTCATATAAAAAAAACAACACTTAGAAGTGATATACATAACACGCTAACGTGCCCATATGAAAATAGTGTGCGAGTATTAAGACAAAAAATCAACCAAAACACATTTTGCAGTTTCTATGGCTAATTTGAAATGTCCCTTTGCCTAAACCAAAGGCCGCTAGTCATAATGTTCTTGACGAATTGTGCTTGGGCCGAAATTTTGACCCAGCCTTGCTTAAGTTTCTAGTTTAGTGCAACAAAGAAGAAAATGAACATTCACTAAGGAAACTGTTGATTCACGTGAATTCCGGTTTAAATTGATAATATAAATTGGAAAATTAATCCATAATAATGAAGTTATTCAATTTGATCAAATCTTCCGAGTGTTACATTTCAATGCATTATTTAAAGCATATAAGTAAAAAAGGTATTAAGTGAAGTCCAATAATGAAGAAGAAACGACGACTAATTAAGGGAAAGAAAATTACCAACCAATATCCATTTTTTAGGGAATTCCATTCAGCTACAGATTCCATGCAACATCCATACACGTTCAATAATTAATATATAATTTCAGTAGTTGATCGCTCCTTAATTGATTTTGGTTGATTTTAGGTGCTTCCACTTAACAAAGAAATCCGTTCCATTTTGCTGTTCACATCAGTTTCACACAATTTTGAAATAAGAAAAATGAGTTTTCGTCATGAATTGGAGGCTGGGCCCAAAAAGTGAACAAAAAATGCCTTGATAACACCCTATGATACAAACTCAGCTCATTTTGTGTGAATTGAACCCACTTTATGAGGTCGTCAGTAGGGTTAAATGTAGAGCAATGTTCTCACTGTATTAGTGGAAATGCAGGTAGAGAAAAGACTTCAGTTAGAAAGGAGAATCATTACAACATCCGACTCTCATATTTGCCTGCAAAAATAAGCTTATTTGAGCTAAACCAAGTAAATTAATGTTAGATTCTCTTTCTATTCTTCATTTATTCTTTCTTGTCTCTCCTATTGTGTGGGATTTTTGGGCAATCAAAGTGAAGCATTTTACTAAAAGCCTAAAATAAGTTAGTAAGTGGCAGCGGCATATTTGGCTTCTGCTCAAACATCATCAGCTAAAAGGACAACGGAACATGATGATGAATTATTCTCATTCTATGACCATGAGTCTCGCTACAGACAAAGAAAGAGGAGATAACTATGATAAAAGATAAAGAGAAAGTATAAAATACTTCAAATAACAACTTACATTGTACAGATCTTTCACCAACTCATCTGGATTTGGCGAGAAGGCACTGTTAACATACACAAACTAGGATAACAACAACAAATTAGTTACAAAGCAATATACTTACATTTTGAAGAACACGAGGAAAAGGATAAAAACCTCCTACCAATGTCTCCCTGTGAAGTTGCCGGCGGAGAAAATCAATCACTTTCACGAACTTGTCAGTCCCAGAAATCTGCTTTGAAGATAATTTGATAGGTAAATACATAAAAAGATATTCTTGGACTCACTCAATATCATTTCCTCGGAAGGAGAAAAAACATAATGATTCGTGGACAAAAGAAAACATATGCGCACCAGTTGTGTATGATAAGGAGTCATCTATGATTCAGTTCACAAAAAAACTCAGATGATTGCACTTGAATTGGCACAACGTGTATTAGAATTCTACATAGAATTTTGCTAGTTGTACAACCAGGGTTGACAACCTACTCACAAAGGGGCCATGATTTTTTATTCATCGTGGGCCCCCTCCCATGTGTTTGGTTGTCAACTCCGATTGTACATGTAGCATGCTTGTTCAACATAACCCACATTCAATTGGAACTGGTGCTATGCATGCAAATAATACAAATAGGGCATCATGCAAAATTCAACCCAGTCCATGTTACATTCACATGATCCAAAAGTGTACTGCCCAAGCTTTTTTTGATTTTTATTTATTTATTTATTTATTTTTGGGGCTGGGGGTGGTGGCAAAGGAGATCGTCAAAATTATAATTAATGAAATTTTTTAGGTAGCTCTCTCAAAGGAGCAGAAAGAGCCAGAGAAAAAGAAAGGAAATAGCTTTTTACTGAAGACAGTCTATATTTGAGCATAGAGTTTAAGGAACCAAAGTTGTAATAAGGAAAATCAAAGAACAATTTTTGCAGATTCTATATCAATGCGGTTACAATTGATGTAATCAAAGAAGAATAACCTTGAATTTGGCCTGCTTGAGAATAGGGGCGTCACCTGTGGCTCTGAGATGAACTACAACTGCATAAAAAATATAGATTAACCATTAACTACGAGAAAAATGACAGATCAGAGTAGTGATTTTGAAAAACGCCCGATGAACTACAACCGCATACGGAAAAATAAAGATTAAACTGACAGCTAAAAGGAACTACTTATTACAAACAGCATAGTACATACTCCTTACATTAATTGAGAAAAAAAAAAACCCTAAAAATCACAAAAAGAAAATAGATTTGGAGTATTGAGAATCTGTACGTTACCTTTACGAGTCTCTGAAGCCATGGTTTCGTTGGAAGACAACCAGTAATAATTGCTCTCTTACACCGAAAAAAAATAAAATTAAATTAAATTGTAACAATTAGAGGAGATATATATAATTTTAATTAGTCAAGGCGGAATTCGGATCTTCTTCAATGCAATAGTTGGTTTTTAAAGGTTTTATTGAGGTACACAATCAAAACCTTTATGTGAAATTATGAAATTCAGTTCTTAAAATTTTCAATCGATTTTATAGAAATCTTAAAAAGTCATTCATATTCAAAAGGTCAATAAATTTATAAATTTTATAAAGGATCTTACCTGATTATATAATATCACGTGTATTCTATCATTTGTCAATTTAAAATATAATCAACATTTTCATCCAATCTTTCCCCTTTACATCATATTATATAATTTATTGTGTAATTTTTTATGTATAAATAGCAAAATCTCTTTATAAAATCCTTTGACTAGAAACTTTTTAATGAGTAAGTTTTCACTAGTCGAGATCTCTGAAAAAAAAATGTCTAAAAGTCATTGATATTAAAAATTTATAACTTTTATAAAATCCTTTGAGTACTAACTTTTTAATAGAGTTAAGTGTTTAAGTAGCTATTATACATTGCTACATGTCACGACTTATTCACCATTCTTTAAAACTTATCTTATTGGTCATTCAACTTTACTCCATTGAACTCCCTTGATAGTTGATCATAGGATGGAAACTATTAGGCCTTGTTTGATAGGCCAATTTTTTCATGAAGGATGGAAATTATCCCACAATTTTCCACTTTTTAGCCTGTTTGATAAGAAATATTTTCTTGACAATTGCTTTTCTCATTTTCGGTCATGTGACCCTTTATTCCACAAATATGAGGAATTGAAATTCCCACGAGTCAGGTAGTTCTTTGTTTTCTTGGCAATTTAAACAAACAAACAAACCCACTTTCCCTTTCTCTTTCTTCAAACACCAAACAAACACCAAGAGATGAAAAATTTCAACATTTTTTAGTTAGAAAATTATACCAATCTAACACAATTAATTGACAAATTCCTAATAAAACAGGTTCTAGACAATTTAATTTCCTGAAATTCGTTTTCTTTCTACCCTAATTTTATTCTTGCAATTAAACGAATCCTTAGCAAACTTATCTACATGGCTGACAGTGAGTAACATGGCACGTTAAATGATTAATCAAGTGCCATGTCAATGCCATGTAAGCAGTGCCAAACATGCCATTAACTTTGTAAAGCAAATAAAACACGCTTTTCTAATTGATTAATCTCACGACTTCTTTAACTAAAATAATGAAAATGAATTAACCCAGTAATAGATGTTGGAAATATAGAGGTGGTAATGAAACCGGATTACCACATATCGTATGTGTAGTTTAGATACCAATTTAAGCATATCGTATATGCATATACCGTATATGTCGCTTACCGTATTTGCATGTAACTTACCATATATGCAATTTACCGTATTTGCAGGCAACTTACCATATTTGCATCTTATCGTATTTGCAGCTTAACATATATGTTGCCTACCATATTTGTAAAAAGCTCAACGTATTTGTACAAAATTTTCACAAACTATTTTTATTCCATTTCATATACGGTGAGTGATTTACACATTTTTACTGGATACCTATATGCAACTAGCATACCTCATATGCATTTACATACGCCAAAATGTGGAAATACCGTATTTGCATATATTATCTAAATAAATACCGATTGGACAATTACCAAGCCGAATGTTATTAAATTAATTAATTTTCTTCATATTTTTTTCGACATACAGATAATAAATTGTAAAATTATATGAAGCACATATAACAAAATAAACTGAAAAATTTACGAGGCATAAGATTAAATTGCAAATATGTAAATCGCTAAATAAATAAATATGTGAATTGCAGAAATAAATAAATTTTCAACCCGAGGCCTGTGCGAATACATTTTCCTGAAAACAGATTTGTGCTCTCACCGTAAGTGTTTGAGGTCTAATTCGAGCGTCTGTTTCACAGGATACAATGGTAAAATACGCAAAATCTGAACACCGCAGAAAGTATTCCGGCGAATTGATTTAGCGTCTGAACAATATCAACACAACGACGACGCCAAAATTGCAACAGATTATGTATGCGGACAACACTAATATGCAGATAGTTTTTCTCCTATACTGTATATTTTTGTGAACTGTAATATGGTGTGTATTCTCGTGGTTGAATTGTTGGAAATGAGACTTAATATAAGTTTTAAATCTGCCTATTAACTCCATAGCAATAAACAGTGGAGTTGTTTCAATTTCTGAGAGTTTTGGCAGTTTTTGAAAACTCATAAGTCAGTAGAGAAAGCAAGAAAAAAAATTGCAAAACGTGAGCTCTACAAGGGGCCAATTTTTGCTTTATTCGATCTGACATTCATATATGCAGATTGCGCCCACACATAAGTTCAAGGTCCAAAGGCAATTTCAATCCGTGATTTGCACCCACTGTATGCGCACATGGAGAAAGCCTCTATGCTACACATGATTACACCCTTCCAATGTGCAACCAAATTTAAAGTGGTTCTTGCTTTTATATTTTTCCTATATGGGACTAATACAATTTTTCCACGTAAACCATCTTTCAATGGTCATCTTTGAGCTCCAATTTCTCATTTACTCGAGCTTCATTTTTGACAAATAAATATATGATTTTGATGCTCTCACGGAGAAAAACACGGATTAACTTTGATATTCCAAATTGGACCAACGGGTCCCATTGAAAATATTGCCAAAAATGAGTCATTTACTCTTTTTTTCAACAATTCCCCACATGAATGAAAATTGGGAGAGACATGAGACCGTGAGACACAAGACGTGATAATAAAGTTCAATAGTTGAAGCCTGCATAGGATAGGTAGGTATTACCATTTGAATCTTTCCTTGTGAAAGCATATTTACTTTACTAGTTGACCTGTAGACATGTTGTCCTTGAACTGTTCTGTCATTTATGTAAACGATGATATACTCCACACATGATTCTTCCTAACATAATTCAGTTCTCATTATTATGTTCGTTTTAGTCATGAACATATGTCTGGTTCTGTGAGAGTTTTCAAGAATTGAGCCCTACATAATTCTCTTAGAAGCAGCCCCACACTCTCTCTCTCATAGGTGATTTTTTATTACAAGTAACCCGTATTACTTGGCTCGAACTTTGATGCATAAGAATCATTAAAAGCCTATTGCTTATCCTTCATCCTTATGGGCATCATTGTTACAATCATAGGAATGGATAGGAGGAAACATCCCCACAGTGATTTTATTAAGCCTTCACAATTAGGTTGTCCGTTTGAACCTAGATCTTGGGATCTCCAGTCAACTAGGTTGGTTTCCTTTGTAATGACTTATTCAATTAAGGGCTTAAGTCTCATTCCTTTCGATAATTTTCCAACTAACTCTCTATTTAACCCTTTGGTTAGCAGATCCACAATGTTATCTTTTGACCTTACATAGTCAATAGTGATTACTACAGTTGAGAGTAATTGTCTTATGGTATTGTGTCTATGATGTATATGTCTGGACTTACTATTGTACATGTTACTCTGTGCCCTTCCTATTGCTGACTGACTGTCACAATATATGCAAATCGCTGGCACAGGTTTTGACCATCTTGGTACATCCTCTAAGAAGTTGCGCAACCATTCGATCTCTTCACCACATTTATCTAGAGCTATAAACTCAAATTTCATCGTAGATCTGGTTATAACTGTTTGCTTAGAGGATTTTCACGCTATGGCAGCACCTCCCAATATGAACACAAATCTAATGGTAGACTTTAAGTCTTTTATATCAGATATCTAATTAGCATAACTGTATCTTTCAATGACCGTTGGATATCTGGTATAATGTAGTCCATAGTCATGAGTACATCTTAAGTACCATAGTACTCTTACTATTCCTTTCCAGTGATAAGCTCCTAGATTTCTCGTGTATCTACTCAGTTGACTGACTGTGTAGGCTATGTCTGGTCTTGTACAACTCATCAAGTACATTAGACTTTCAATAACTCTCGAGTATTCTACTTGAGAGACACTTTCATCTTTGTTTTTAGATAGATGTTGACTTGTATCTATCGGTGTTCTAGCCAAGTCTGTATCATCCTTATTGAACTTTTCCAAAATTTTGTCCACATAATGTGACTGACTTAGAACCAGTACATTTGATGTTCCTGAGATTTTGACTCCAAGTATAACATCAACTAAACCCATAACTTTCATGTCAAGTCTCGAATTCAACATATTTTTAGTGAATTCAATCATCTTACTGTAACTGCCAAACAATAAGCATGTCGTCAACGTAAAGACATAAGATGACATAACCATCTTTAGTGTCTTTGATGTAAACACATTTGTCACACTCATTGATTTTAAATTCACTTTCTATCATGACATCATCAAAATTTTCATGTCGTTGTTTGGGTGCTTGTTTCAAGCCATATAGTGACTTCATCAATTTACAAACTTTCTTTTCTTGCCCTGGTGACGAAAACACCTCGAATTGTTCCATATAGATTTTCTTCTAAATCTCCATTTAAAAAGGCAGTTTTAACATCCATTTCATTTACTTCAAGATTTCGTAGCAAAACGGCAATCGCAAGTATCAACCTAATAGATGTTATTCTCATCATTGGAGAATACGTATCAAAGTAATCAAGGTCTTCCCTTTGTTTGTAACCTTTTATTACTAATCTGACCTTGTACTTTTCGATAGTTCTATCTACTCTCATTTTCCTTTATAGCCTATTGGTTTGCTTTTTAGAGGAAGATCCACTAGCTCCCATGTATGATTTTGTAGTATGGAATCTATTTCACTTTTAATGACCTCCTTCCATTGAGGTCCTTCCGAGGAATTCACAGCTTCTTGATAACTTTGAGGTTCACTTTCTAGTATATAAGTCAGAAAATTAGGACCATACGATTTTTCTGTCCATACCCCTTTGCTACGTCTAATCGTAGTCTACTTTTTTAGTTCGTCGTCATGACTATGTTCAGTTATAGTCTCATATGATCGTTTGGAGGAGCTTGCTTCCTCTTTGGACTTGTACGTAAATACATGTTCAAAGAATGAAGCATTTCTTGATTCCAATATCATGTTTTTGTGTATGACTGGGATTTTAGAATCATACACAAAAAATCGATAAGCACTACTATTTTGTGCATAGCCAATGAAGATGCAATTTATTGTTTTTAGCTCTATTCTTACTTTCTTTGGTATTGGAATGACCACTTTAGCAAAACACCCCCACACTTGTCAATATTTATAGGAAGACTTTCTTTCTTTTCATAACCCATAAGAGGTCTTTTCCATTTTCTTTCGGGGCATCTGATTTAAAAGGTAATTTGCTAATAACACAGCTCCCCCCACATGTTCTGAGGTATCACAGAATTTACTAGCATTGCATTCATCATTTTCTTTAAAGTAGAATTTTTTCGTTCATCAACACCGTTTTGTTGCGGTGAATAAGGTGCGATGGTTTAATTATGATTCCGTGTTGTGCACATAATTCCGCAAATGATGCTTCATACTCACCACCTCGATCGCTTCTTAACACCTTAATTTTCTTATTCTTATTAAGTTGAGTTTAACTTCATTCTTATAGAGAACAAATTCTCTATAGCTTCATTTTTACTTTTTAGCAAATACATATAAAATTATTTGGTGCTATCGTCGATAAAAGTAATGAAATACTTGTTGTCACATCTTATTTGTATAAGTTTTAAGTCACATACGTCACAATGAAGTAAATCAAGTGGTTCTGTGCTCTGTTCAATTGATTTAAACGACGACCTTGTCAATTTTATCTCAACACAAGTTTCACACTTATATTTTGAATCAATGTGAAACTCGGGTATGCAATTCAAGTTAATAGTTTTCGTAAAGTATCATAGTTAACATATCATAGTCTATCATGCCACAAATTGGAAGACTCAAGCAAATAATCAGAAGAGTTTGCTTTATTCATTTTTGGTTTAACAACAATTACATTGAGTTTAAACATACTGTCGGAAACATATCCTTTTCCAGTAAACAATACACTTTTTGATAAAATAATTTTGTCTGACTCAAATATAATGTGAAAGTCATGCTTATTCAAAAATGACCCAGACACTAGGTTCTTGCAAATTTTCGGCACATATAACACATTGTTAAGAGTTAGCTCTTTTCTCGAGGTCATCTTCAGAACTACTTTTCCTTGTCCCTTGATTTCAGAAGTTGATGAATTTCTCATGAACAACTTCTTCTCATTCTCAATTGCTTTAAACATAGCAAACAACTCATTATTAGAGGATACATGCCTCATAGCACCGGCGTCAATCCACCACTCCTTAGGGTTTGAGCCCACTATGTTCACTTCAAAAATGACAGCTGAGAGATTCAGCTCCGACACATCTTGTGCCATATAGTCAACCACATTTGCTTCTTTCTTCTTCTTTTGCAATTTGCACTCCAAAGACTTGTCAACCACTTTGTCACAATTGAAGCATTTTCCTTGAAATTTTTTCTTAGAAATTTCACATTTCGGTCCTTGCTTGGTCTTTTTGCCATCAGATGTCTGAGACTTGTTTTTATAATTCTTACTACTTTTGACCGAACTTCACAACTTTGGCTTTAGCCATACCAGAATTGAACCACTTCTTTTCAGAACTCTTGTTGTTTTCTTCAATTCGAAGTCTAACAATTAGTTCTTCAACGTTCATTTTCTTTCATTTGTGCTTCAAATAATTTTTGAAATCTTTCCATGTGGAGGGCAATTTTTCAATAATTGTAGCTACTTGAAAAGTTTCTCTCAAAATCATTCCTTCAGCATGAATTTCGTGAAGAATCACTTGGAGTTCTTGCACTTGCTGATAATTGTTTTGAAGTCCATCATTTTATAATCTAAGAATCTGTCAACAATGAACTTTTTAGCTCCGACATTCTCAATTTTATATTTTCGGTCCAACGACTCCCATAACTCCTTAGCAGTTTTCATATTGTTATACACATTGTACAACGTATTTGCTAAACTGTTCATAATATAGTTTCGGCACAGAAAATTCAAATCCTTCCAAGCATCAAGTGCACTGATTGCTTGAACATCTCCCTCACCCTAATTGAGTTTTGGAGTAATCTCAGTAAAAAATTTCGCAAGATTCAAAGTGGTCAAATAAAATAGCATTTTCTGCTGCCAACTTTTGAAATTCAAGCCATTGACTTTCTCCAATTTTTCTCCTTGATTAACCATAACATTAACGGTATGGCCAGTTGTTGGAGCCACAGTTTAACTCATAACATGACTTAGCAATCTGGCCACAGTCTGAGCCACAACAAAGCTTGGCCCTAGAGCCACAGCTGAGCCCATAGCCTGATTTTCAGTAGGCATAGTTTAGGTCACATCCATGTTAGTCGATTCGGTTGCCATTTATGAAAATCAAACAAAAAAAATTAGTTTCCAAAAATTAACAATATAAGAAACCAATTTTCTTCTTTAGGAACTTGTTTTATGTTTGTTGGAAATATATAGGTCGTAATGAAACCAGATTATCACATACCATATGTGTAGTTTAGAAACCAATTTTAAGCATACCCTATATGCATATACCGTATATGTCGCTTACCTTATTTGCAGGTAGCTTACCGTATATGCAACTTACCGTATTTGCAGCCTATCGTATTTGTAGTCATCTTACCATATTTGTACCTTTCTGTATATGCTACCTACTGTATTTGCAGAAAGTTTACCGTATTTGCACAAAATTTTCACAAACTGGTTTTATTCCATTTCATAAATAGTGAGTGATTTACACATATTTACTGGATACCGTATATGCAACTAACATATTGGATATGCACTTACATACACCAAAATGTAGAAATACCATATTTGCATATAATATCTAAATAAATACTGATTGGACAACTACCAAATCGAATGTTATTAAATTAATTAATTTTCTTCAGACTTTTTTTCGAAATACTGATAATAAACTATAAAATTATATGAAGCACACATAACAAAATAAACTGAAAAATCTACGAAGCATAAGATCAAACTGTAAATATATAAATCGCTAAATAAATAAATATGTGAATGGCAGAAAATAAATAAATCTTCAACCCGAGGTCTGTGCGAATACAGTTTCCTTAAAACAGATTCGCCCCCTCATCGTAAGTGCTTGAGGTCTAATCTGAGCATCTGTTTCACAGGATACAATGATAAAATTTATAGAATCTGAGCACCACAGAAACTATTCCGGCGAACTGATTTAGCGTCTTAACAATATCACCATAATGACGATGCCAAAATTGCAACAGATTATGTATGCGGACGACACTAATATGCAGACAGTTTTTCTTTTATACTGTATATTTTCGTAGACTGTAATATGATGTGTATTCTCGTGGTTGAATTACTAGAAATGAGACTTAATATAAGTTTTAAATCTGCCTATTAACTCCATAGAAATAAACAGTGGAGTTGCTTCAATTTCTGGGAGTTTTGGCAGTTTTCAAAAACTCAAAAGTTAGTGGAGAAAGTAAAAAAAAAATTGCAAAACGTGGGCTCTCCAAAGGGGCCAATTTTTGTTTTGTTCGGTCCGACATTTATAAACACAGGTCACGTCTACACATAAGTTCAAGGTCCGAAGGCAATTTCGGTTCGTGATTTGCACCCCCTACGCGCACATGTGGAGAAAGCCTCTATGCTACACATGATTACACCCTTCCAATGTGCAATCATATTTAAAGGGGTTCTTGCTTTCATATTTTTCCTATGTAGGACTAACGCAATTTTCCACTTAAACCATCTTTCAATGGTCATCTTTGAGCTCCAATTTCTCATTCACTCGAGCTTCATTTTTGGCAAGTAAATATATGATTTTGATGCTCTCACAGAGAAGAATACGGATCAACTTTGATATTCCAAATTGTACCAATGGGTCCCATCGAAAATATTGTCAAAAGTGAGCCATTTACTCATTTTTTCCAATAATAGACACCCCGAATCTCGCATATCAATTCTTGTTTGAAACCTAATCCCCCCTATTTGGCCATAGTCTAGAATGTTTCCAAATTAAATTTATCCTCGGCACAAGCAAATAAAGCACGAGTTTAAGTTTTCACCTTACCACAAATGGGACAGCAGCTTGTTTTCCCAACATACATTTTAAATAATTTCCATTCATCACTGTACACTCTCCATGTAAAGGCCTGGACATTTGCCTTGGGGCAGGGGTTGGTAGTTTCCAGATCATAGGCCACCATTGTCATGCAATATGTGAGGCGGTATCCAGATTCCATTGTATAGTCCCTTGTGTTCATAGTCCTAGATAAGCTAATTGTTATTTCAAATGCACAAATGAGTGCTTTCTTTATTGAGGTAAATCACTTATCAAACCACTGGAAAATGTTTAGAAACTTGGACAAAACTCTTATAAAAAAATGGAATGCGAAAGATCGAGACAAGAGTTGGACTCTTTGTCCTTAACATGAATTTACCCCACACCGGTGCCTATAGATTATTACAATCATATCCCAAAATACAATAATCAACTTCTTCTTTTTGTAGCATTTCAAAAACACAAAAATGACGAACTGATCAAAGTTAATGAAAAAAAGAAACAAGATTTTGATGCAGAATTTTGGCAAGAAAGGAATATTATATGATATGCTTTGATTGCATAGAATAGGAATGAATACAACACATAAGGGTTCAATTTTAGGGATTGATGGGTTACAACTAGAGAGACACAACCTAAAAATCAACTTTTTGTTTGTCCCTCACCTACGGCTAGTTGCGTCGCTTGAGTGCCCATTCCAGAGACTTCGTCGCTTGCTGGTGTTGGGCTGTCGCTTGAGTGATGTTCTTATATATAAAAATCTATTTTTTATTTCAAAAAATCATGTTTCCCAATCCCACTTCATTCACTAATTTTTCATTCATTCGAAAATAGTTTTCAATGTCCAAATATACCAAACTCATCTACTCCATAAGTAGAATACGATTGGCCCATTTCTCGCCAAATTCTAGTAGTGGGACTCTTCCAAATATTTGGTCAAAGTTTGATAAAAATTAATTTTATATACTATTTTCCAACACTTATCACCGCACCTTGGGTAACTCAAGGGAATTGATAGGATTGCTTCTTGATCAATTGGCTAATATACCTCTACAATGTTGACTGGGTACCAAGTTCCTTCGCTAACCTTTCTCACATTCGATTTTTTAGGAGAAAGAGGTTTGAAAGATGGACCTCAATTTCGACCAAGAATCGATGTGCAAGATTTGAGGTTTCTATTACTGGGCTAATTTATTTTCATTATTTTGGTTGAAGAAGTCATGAGCTAGGAAGTAATCAATGGGAAAAGCATGTTTTTTTGCTCTCCATAGTTAAAGGCGTGTTTGACACTGTTTACTTGTCATTGACGTGGCACTTAAGTAACCATTCAACATGCCATGTCGCCTTATCGTCAACCACATGTGGAAGTTTACTAACGATTTCCATTCGGTGGTCAATGGAGTTGGATAGAGCAACGTCGAATGGCCAATGGAATACGTTTTAAAGGACAATGAGCAAGTCGTGACATGTATAAACGTTTAACTGTTACTTAAACATTTAACTCCGTTTTAATATGAGCCCCTGTTTGATAATCATTATTCGGGAAAAAAGAATTTTAAATATCGATTTTTAGGTGAATATATAGTTAAAAAGTTAGGAAAAGTTTTGAATGTATATGTAGAATATTTTATTGTATGAATGTATAATTGAAAATAGTATGTATATGTAGAAAAAATGAGTTTGGAAATGAAGATTGTCAAGTGGGGACTGAGTAATCTTTCATTATCTATCAAGAGTTTGAAAAGCTTTCCCGAAAACAAAGAATGGAAAAAAGCATTTCCACCATATTCATTTGAACAGGCTGAATACAGGCACTGAAAAAATAGCACATATGGTGTTGTATTAAAAAAACTAAAAAGAAAGAAAACGGGATAATGAAACAAAAAATAAGGTTGTGGCTGTGGTTCATTATATCCAAAATCACGATACATCTGAAGGAGAAACGTGCAAGAATAGCCCTAAGTTAGTCAATTCAAATTCTGGTTTTCATGAATCTCCTCACCGACAAACCACCCATATAAAATTTAGACAAACCTCTTTACCCTTAAAAAAAAAATGGTTGAGGTTGCAAGCATTTCAAATCATTTAGCTTGAATTCGAAAATCAGAGAATTCCTAAGGTTTTTCTTGCTTCCACGACTTCAAAAATCAGCAAACTCTCAAAGATTACCTCGATATCGACCGTCGGGAACTCAACATTGGAGTCCTCATCCTGCAAGTCGGCTGCGCGAACTCAACACCAGAGTCCTCTTCTCGGTAGAAATTTTGGTTTGTAAGGTTCACTTACTTAATTAGGTAAGGTTAATTACATTTGTAGCACCAAATCTAATTCCGTATGGGTTAATTTCATTTGCATCACCAACACTGGTTCATTTAGTTTTAAAATCTTGTTTAGATTGATAGACTCCCATTCTATAGAAAAGTATTTGAAAACATCATTCTACCAATTAATTTTAAAATAGATTTAAAAAGTTTGTTTGCCACAGAAGTCATTTGAAGAGAATTAAAAATGATGATTGTGTTTGTTATCTACAATAGTCATTGACTTGTTTAGGTTCATAATTTGCAATGTTGAGGTTTTTTTAGGTTTTTCTTGTGTTAAATTGGTGCTTAAAACTGATATTGAATTAATTGGTTGTGGTTGATTTCCATTGTAGAATGGGAAAAAGGATTCCATAATGTGTCATTATTGTAGAGTTAATAGAGACACATCTTGATAAATGCCGAAGTAAGCATCGGTGCCATACTGTAAGAGTGGATTCCAAAAGTGTTTTGAGGTGAAAAGGGGGATCGATAATAAAGGAAATCTATTCAAATGCTGCAGTTAAAAATGCAATTTTTGGGAATGGGTTCGAGAAGGTGAATCAAGCGAATCAAGTGTCGTCAATAGCTCGGTGAATCCTTCATCGAAGGAAGCAATGTCAGATTTGTCCCTTAGGTTTCAATATCAAATTGAGCTACATGACAAAGAAGATGTCTAGATTTCGATGAACATGAACTTAACGATCCACAATGGCAAAAAAACCGTGGAAAAGAATGCAAAATGAAAGTGGCTGGCTTGATTAGTAGCCCTCAATATTTAATAAATGTTTACGTTATGTATGTTTGTATTTGTGTGACTATTTCTAGAGAACTTTGTGCCTACTTCCAGAAAATGGACCCAAAAGATGCTTTCTGATGACTGGTTCTAGTTGTAACTTGTGTGCCTCTTATTATTGCCTGAATAAAAAATGTGTAACAAAGCCAACCCAATCTAAAGTGTTTAACAAAGTGCTTAACATAATCATTCCAAACATTACATTCAAAATTAGAGATGTCTGAATACTAAAGTGTTTAACAAAACCAATTCAATCCAAAGTGGTTAGCAAAACCAATCTAAAAATCTCATTGAAAACTAAAGATCCATCAATGCAATAAATTGAAATCCGTGAATATGATAATGTTGTTGGCATTAAATATTGTTGATGTTGAGATGCCTGAAGATCATGTGTACCAATTGTTATAGCACTCTGATTGGATGTAGGTCTTTTTCCTTTGCGCGATGTCATTGTTGTTGGAAAAATGAGTAAATGACTCACTCTTGGCAAAATTTTCGGTGGGACCTGTTGGTCCAATTTGGAAGATCAAAGTGATCCGTGTTCTCCTCCATGAGAGCATCAAAACCATATATTTACTTGCCAAAATTGATGAATGGATGAATGAGAAATTGGAGCTCAAAGTTGACCATTAGAAGATGGTTTATGTAGGAAAAAATTGAGTTTGTCCCACATAGGAAAAATAGGAAAACATGAACCACTTTAAATATGGTTGCACATTGGAAGGGTGTAATCATGTGTAGCATAAAGGCTCTCTCCGCGTGCGCTGTAAGAGGGTGTAAATCAAAGACCGAAATTACTTTCAGACCTTGAATTTGTGTGCGGGCACAACCTGCGTACATGAATGTCGGACCGAACCGAGCAAAAATTGGCCCATTTGGAGTGTCCACGTTTTGTAATTTTTTGCTTTCTCCAACTGACTTTTGAGTTTTCGAAAATTGTCAAAACTCCCAGAAATTGAAACAACTCCAGTGTTTATTGCTATAGAGTTAATAGGCAGATTTAATCTTATATTAAGTCTCATTTCCAGTAATTCTAAATGTGAGAATACACACCAAGAAATTTGTCCATACACACGAAAATAGTCTGCATTCATAATCTGTTGCATTTTCAGCGTCATCTTGGTAGTGATATTGTTCGAATGCAAACTCAGTTCGCCAGAGTAGTATCTGTATTGCTCAGATTCTATGGGCTTTACCGTTGTATCCTGGGAAACATACTCTTAGATTAGACCTCAAGCACTTACGGTGAGGTGACGAATCTGTTTTAAAAACACTGTATTCGGATAGGCCTCGGGTTGAAAATTCATCTGCTATTTATTTATTTTGCAGTTACACTTCGTAATTTATTCTTGCTGATTTATTTACTTAGCGTTTATTCGTGTGATTCATATAATTTGCAATTTTATTATGTTAACGTTCTATTTATGTTTATTAAAATTAATCTGCGTTAATTTTTGTTTATGTTAAAAATAAAAATTAGGAAAAAAATTACTGTAATTTTGATATGCGTAAGTGCAAAATCGGTATGTGAAAATACGGTATATATGAAATGTGTAAAACAATATGTGCAAATACAGTTAAAAGTATGTACGATAGGCAGCATATATGGTAAGCTGCAAATACAGTAAGCTGCATATACGGTATGCTTAAAATTAGTATCTAAACTATATATACTGTATGTGATAATCCGATTTCATTAACACGACTATATTCCAACAGTTGCTGCCTGCTTGTGAAAAAAAACATGCGAGGATTTGTATTCAGAATCAGAAATAATTCAAATTAAAACGTTTTAAGATACCTTTGCTTTTTTTTAAACTCAATTCTAATGGGCTTTTGCTTTGAAGTTTCTTTGGCGCACCCTTTCTTCTCGATGCTATAGGATCTAATACACTTTCGCTTACTTCTTTGATAGAGTACTCTAGGTGCCTAACTGTACCATATGATGCGTTGAGGACACTACTAGCAGTACTCGACCATGTTAATAAAAGAACCTTACGATGTGATTCGATCCATTCCATTATCACACAAGTTTGGTCGTCATCATCTACAGCAAGGTCTACCACCACAGCAAAAGACTGACACATACTGTCGTATCTTACATGACTAGATGTATAACCAACTCATTGTAGTTTACTGTGACTCTCGCGTGTGCTCTACTAACATCTCTTCTCCATCATCTCAGTATGTACCTCTCAGGTAGTGATTTAGTGCCATTGTGCATCAATACTAATATCGCATGTCTACAAATTATTTGTAAAACTCGAACAAGTAACAATTGCAAATGATTTGACGGTTCTTTCCATGACAATTACAAATTATTCTTTTCGTTGTTGATATCACTGCCTAGAAAGCAGTTTTCAAAAAGCAAGGAACCCAACACCTTCTGTTCTCTTATGGTCCCGACAACCAACCATTTTCATACAATTTAAATGCATCCATCATTGCGATCCAACTTTCTTCAAATTCTTCAACAAACCGGAAGTCATACACCAATCCATGAATTTGAGAAAATATTAAATCCTTATCGACGTGGTATCCAAACTTCTCTGGAAACTTCTTCAAAATGTGTCATAAACACCATCTATGCTTTGTATTTAGAAAATCAATTTGGATTTCATTTTTCATGGCCCTGTGTCAAGGACCGTAGCTTTACTTAGCCCTTTGACACTATCGCAGCCGCAGTTTGTCCAACTTTGGCTGCACATTGTAAATATTTGTTCAAGTTTGAGTTGTAATTTTCTTTTCATTGTAATAGTTATTTCAGTTGTAAAATAGCTCTGATATTAGTAAACGTTTAGTATGATTCCTCATCTTTTAAACGTCTACTCCTGTCACTTAGTTTTTTATTCCGAATGCTATTATAGGGAGTATTAGTCATTCAAAAATCTTTCAAGCTCACTGGTGTCCGCCCCCCGCACCAGCAATTGTAATTTTCTATTTTTGTCAATTGTAATGTTCAGTTTTCATCAATTAATATTCAATTTACTTTCAATGTATTCAAATTCTCTGTTGCAAGCTTTCTACAAAACTGTAATCAAATTTTCTTTCGTCTTGACACGATCGAGAAAAGGCAGAAGGTAGTCTAGCAGAGCAGACTACTGCCACACGGTGTTCCTTTTTGTGCCAAAAAGAAAGGCACCCCGTGAAAGTTGGTATCAGAGCTGCGGCTCATGATCCTCGATAAGAAAGCTATGGATCCAATTACATCCCACACCACTGAAGTGGGAGAGCCTCAAAAGAAGAGTACTACTAAAGAGCGCGTAGATGTGCTTGATGAGACAACTACTAGGTTGTGCTGTGCCTTGGACGGTCTAGAGGAAAAAGTCGAGATGACAGAATCCGAAATTCGTGGATTATACATCCAACTGGATGAAAGCCAAAGGGCTTGCGCAACAATGACTGAAGTTGCTGCAATCACTCCTGATCTGCAGGATGAAATGGAAGTGTTGAAAGCTCAATAACGATTACTCCAATGTGTGGTGGGCAATGGGCAAACTCTCATACTTGAGTATGCTTCTAGACTTAGAATTCCTGAATCATGTACCTATGCAGAGACATGCGATGCAAAAGAAGTCGAAAACTTCTTGTTTGACATGGATCTGTACTTTCTCGCAGCTTTGATCGAAGACGAAGCTAGAAAGGTAACCACATCTACCATGTATCTGGGTGGAGATGCAGTGGCAAACCAAATATGCTGACATTTAGGCCAACAGGGTCTGAATAGATTCTTGGGATCTCCTCAAGGAAGTGAACAGATCGCAGTTTTTCCCTGAAAATGTCGAGTATTAGGCTCGACGGGCACTTCGAGACCTGGAACACACAAGCTCTATCAGGGATTATGTGAAATCCTTTTCAGGGCATATGCTGAATATTCGAGATATGTCGGAAAAGGATAATCTCTTTACCTTTATGGAAGGGTTGAAACCGTGGACACGTACAAAATTTCAAAGACAGAAAGTTACTGATTTGAGCACGACCATGGGAGCCACCGAATGCTCGAGCGGCTACTAAACAGAATCTAGAAAAGATAGACCTTCGGGGAGTAGTCAAGCAATTGGAGGTGGTAATAGACCTTACAGACCTAGCTCGAACCCAAATGGGAGAGAGCGTTACTCTCAAAATAAAGGAGGAGCCTATCAAAGCACCCGTGGCTTTTAGGGAAATTATCATAATAGCCGTCAAGGAAATTTTAATAGTAGCAATAGTAACAACTGGAACAAAGGAAAAGCAACGAAGGGCCGAACTGATGCCACTCCCAAATTGATGTGCTTTTTATGCAAAGGACCTCATCGGGTATCGGAGTGTCCTTAGAAGCGGATGGTGAATACATATTATCAGCAAGCAATTGGCGGGTCAAGTTCAAAGCAAGAGGCCCCACAGGCTAATTGTCATAGTGAGACTGACTCCGAAGAGGATGAGGATGTAGTTGGGGTATTTTCACATCGGTGCAACACAGTGTCGCATCGGGTTGCTGAAAAGGATGATGTCCCATTGAAAGAGGCAAAGATGAAAGAAGCGATTGCTTGAATTTGTAGGGCCAAGGGCTTAATGTACATTGATGTGAAAATCAACGGGAAGCCAATCAAGGCTATGCTGGATACTGGTGCTACCTACAACTACCTTGCATGTACCAAAGTAGAACGACTCGAACTTGTTCTGAAAAAGGGTAGTGAAAAAGTCAAAGCAATCAACTCCGCTGCTCAACCAATAGATGGAGTGGCGAAATCGGTATTAATCAAAGTAGGTCCTTTCGAGGGAAGGACAAATTTATTTGTAGTTCAGATGAATGATTTCAAGCTTATACTGGGATTGACATTTCTTTGGGATACTAAGACAGCAGTGTTGCTATATTTCGATTCGCTAATGATGATGGGTAATAAGCCGTGTGTCATCCCTACACAAGTTGGGAGGATCGGCGAGAAGAGTATCTCAGCCATGCAATTTAGTAAGGGTTTTAAGAGAAATGAACCTTCTTTTTTGTGCACTCTTCGATTAGAGGAGATTGAAGAGGCAAATGGTCCTATTCCAAACCCCGTTAAAAGGTTTATTTGGAAATTTGAGGACATCATGCCAGATGAATTACCAAAGAAATTACCACCAAGAAGAATGATTGATCATGAGATTAAACTTATTCCAGGTGCCAAACCTCCCGCCAGGGCACCATTCCATATGTCTAAGCCTGAGCTTGAAGAGCTTAGGAAGCAATTAGGAGAAATGTTGGAGAGTGGAATCATTGTGCCTGTGAAGTCGCCATACGGAGCTCCTGTATTGTTTCAGAAAAAGCCAGATGGTTCTCTTAGAATGTGCTGTGACTATCGAGCCTTGAACAAGATTACTATAAAGAATAGTTATCCTATTCCACTGGTTGTGGATTGCTTCGATCGACTGAATCGGACGAAGTATTACACAAAAATTGATCTTAGGTCCGGATACTAGCAAGTTTGGATCAAGGAGGGAGACGAAGCAAAGACTGCGGTGGTAACCAGATATGGAGCCTTTAAATTTAAAGTGATGTCTTTTGGTTTGACAAATGCTCCAACAATGTTTTATGCTATGATGAATCAGGTACTTCACGGGTTCTTAGATGAATTTGTCGTGGTGTACTTGAACGACATAGTAATGTACAGCAGGACATCAGAAAAACATGTCCAACATGGCAAGTTTTTAATCAGCTACGGGAGAATGAACTCTATGCCAAACTATCTAAATGCTCATTTGTTCAGACATCTGTCAGTTTCTTGGATCACATCATTGAATAAGGTAAAATCTGCATAGATTTGAAGAAGGTTACAGCCATCAAAGATTGGCAACCACCAAAAACTGTACATGATGTATGTTCATTTCTTGGGTTATGCAATTACTATCGAAAATTTGTGAAAGGCTACTCAGAAATTGTACTGCCACTTACCGAGTTGACAAAGAAGGATAAAGATGGGGATTGGTCATCCCAATGCCAAACTGCTTTTGAAAGGTTGAAGAAGTCCATGTGGACGAGCCTGATTTCAGCCTTATCGAATATGACTAAACCATTTGAAGTTAATACAGATGCTTCACATTTTGCACTTGGTGGAGTCCTCATGCAAGAAGAACATCCGGTAGCATATGAGAGCCGGAAGTTAAATCAAACAGAACGTTGTTACTCAGCACATGAAAATGAATTGTTGGCAGTAGTCCATTGTCTCAGAAGATGGCGTCACTATTTGCTTGGTTCTCCATTCATTGTGAAAATAGATAACACTGCGGTTAGTCACTTCATTTCCCAACCAAAACTATCGAGCAAGCAGGCTCATTGGCAGGAATTTCTTTTAGAGTTCAATTTTATGCTAGAGTATCGTACCGTATCTAATAATCATGTTGCTGATGCTCTGAGTCGAGGGGTCAATTTGGATGCCATTTGCTCCATAGCTGCACTTTTAAGGAATGCCGTCACCACGAACACATGAGACCAAATTCAGGTACTTATGAAGAAGGACCCGACAACTCAATATTTGGTCGACCTCATCAAGCAAGGTAAAACTCAACAGTTCTGGCTCAATGGGGAACTAGTGAAGACAAAGGGAGACCGCCTATATGTTCCTAAGGGCAAAGATTTGAGGAAAACACTAATTACAGAATGTCATGACACGATTTGGGTAGGGCATCCTAGAGAGGAACGCTTTTGTGCACTACTACAACGTGCATATTACTGGCCTCAAATGTGGGACGACATTGCAACCTATGTAAAAATCTATCTTGTTTGTCAGCAAGATAAGGCAGTTCATCAGAAAAAGGCGGGCTTGCTCGAGCCCCTTTTCGTCCTAACCCGGCCATTCGAAAGTGTATGGATGAACTACATTATTGGGTTGTCAAAAGTTAAGGATTTTGGCACTGTCATAGTCATGGTGTACCATCTATAAAAATACACAACATTTATTGCAGCGCTTAAGTATGTATTCGCGAAAAAGACAGCTCAACTCTTCTTTAAACATATTGTCAAATACTGGGGACTGCCTTAGGACATCGTCAGTGATCGAGATCCTCGTTTCACCGGCATATTTTGGATTGAGTTGTTCAAACTTCGTGGTTCAACTTTGAGCATGAGTTCTAGTTTTCACCCACAATCTGACGGACAGACAGAGCGCTTCAATTCCATGCTAGAAGAATATCTTTGGCACTTTATCTCTACTTCGCAGAAAAAACTAGGTAAAACTTTTAAATGCAGCTCAGATTTGCTTCAGTACCCAAAAGAGCTCTTCCACCAATAAGAATCCTTTTTAGATTGTTACTAGCAAGCAACCACTACTCTCTTATACAGTGGATATCGAACGAAGTACCAAGTCCCCTCAAGCAAAAAGCTTTTCTCAAGAGTGGAAACGGAATATTGAAATTGTTCAGAGTTATCTTGAAAAAGCTCAAAAACGTTATAAAAAGGCTGTAGATCTAAAGCATCGTTTCATTAAATTCAATGTTGGAGATCTGGTAATGGTTAAGCTTCCCGACAAAAATATTTACAAACTAACAAGAGGAAAGGACTCAAGACTAACACTAAAATACATTGGACCATTACCCATCGTGAAGAGGATTGGAAGAGTTGCATACAGAGTTGAACTCCCTTCATGGTGTAAAATTCACAATGTCCTTCATGATAGTGTACTGAAGCCATACTAGGATGCATCTAGAAATGAACCAAAGCGAACTGTGTTTGAACTAAAGAAACCTGGAAAGAAAGTTGCTGAAGCTATTTTTGACCATCGAATCACTCGAGCTTCTAGAAAAGATCATCAGAAGTACTTGCTTAAATGGATTGGATGCAGAAACGAGGAGAATACTTGGAAAAGAGAAAAAGATCTTGGAGCCTTCAAACCATTAATTGAAACATATCATGCATTGATGGCACCGAGGATGTCGCCAAAACAAATGAGGGAGAATGTCAAGGACCGCAGCTTTACTTAGCCCCTTGACACTATCGCAGAGTTGTAATTTTCTTTTCATTGTAATAATTATTTTAGTTGTAAAATAGCTCTGATATTAGTAAACGTTTAGTATGATTCTTCGTCTTTTAAACGTCTACTCCCGTCACTTAAGTTTTTTTCTGAATGCTATTATAGGGGTATTAGTCATTCAAAAATCTTTCAAGCTCCCCGATGTCCGCCCCCTACACCAGCAATTGTAATTTTCTTCTTTTGTCAATTGTAATGTTCAGTTTTCATCAATCAATATTCAATTTACTTTCAATGTATTCATATTCTCTGTTGTAAGTTTTCTACAAAACTGTAATCAAATTTTCTTTCGTCCCGACGCGATCGAAAAAAGGCTGAAGGTAGTCTAGCGGAGTAGACTAGTGTCGCACAGTGTCCCTTTCTGTGCCAAGAAGAAAGGCACCCCTAAAACTTGTCTTGATCAGTAATTATTCCATGGGGAGTTTTGCCATGCAAGCACTGACAACATGTCTGGAGCAGCCACACAAAAGTATATTTATCCTCATTAGAAAGCAAACCACAACTAAGCATTGTTGATTGTCCGTGGTGATTGACGCCAATAAAAGGGACAAAAGGCATGTCGTGCTTATTAAAGAGATAAGTTGTATCGAATGTGACCACATCGTCGAACTCTTTATATGCTTGCCTGCACCTATTATCAGTCCAAAATACATTCCTCAGCTGTGACTCATCGTCCAAATCAATACTGAAGTAAAATTTTGAGCACCATGCTTGCATATTTGAGAAGTAGGTTTGTACTACTACGGCATCCCCTACTCCAAGTCTCAATCGTCTCACTTGTTCAATATGGTTCTAAAAATCTTTTTTCAACGCAAGTCATATTTTCATAACCACTCTCTTCAACAATTGTGAAGTTGTAACTTTTGTGCATTGAAATTCTTGTCATATCATTTACATCAAGCTTCTGTTTTACCTTTGCACTTAATTCTCAATTGCATTGAAACATCCTAGATTTCGATGGACTTGTTTTATGATTGTGGTCGAGGTGGATTGCATTAATTCTACAAAATCTATGATCATCTGAAGATGCAATTATTCTGGCCTTACAATCGGTCTGAGTTGTTTGTTGCGGCTTTACAGAACCACTATCAATGTTTCTTCTTTGGCCTTCACTACTGTAAGTGTATATCACAAATCTCAAAACTCCATAGGCTCCTTTTTTGAATTCGTTTTTTCTAACAGGAAAACTTATGCCATATGCATATCCTTTTACAACTCAAACATTTCCTTTTTAGTGCTGAAAATAATGTTTTGAAAACCAGCTCAGATGTTGACTCGGAAAAACTAAAGGGTCAAGGGCCGAAAGGTCAAACCGGGGTAGAACCGATTTTAATAAATAAATAAATAAATTATATACCACGACAATTGACAAAATTAAGTTAATTTCAAATTAATTTAATATGCATGGACAAAAGCACCCATTAATGATTAAATTTGGGTACATTTAATTTGTATGTTGTTTTATGGTGAATTGTTTAATACTTTCATAGTATTTTATTGTGTTAATATAATAAAAATAAATAAAAGATAACATAAAATGGAAAAAAAAAAGAGAAATTAATCTGAAAAGATAAATAATTTATAGCAGTAGGATTATCCCTTTTTTTTAAAATAAAGCTATTGATTTTTAATTTATTCATTTGTATAATTGAAAAATTATTTACATGAGAGGACTGGGAATCTAGAAACCAATTTTTTTTTTTAATTCCCACATAGAAAACAAGAGTTGAGGAGTTGACTGGTATCTAAAAATAGCTTTCTTGATCCCACATCGAAAACAAGAGTTGACTCGTATCTACAAATAGCTTTCTTGATCCCACATCGAAATCTTAAGAAACAAGCACTTAGGATGAATTCTATAAATAAGTGGGCCAAAGCAGAACTGGATCACAGTCATTGGCCATTAATTTATGGGGTTGCATTATGAAAGCAATATTTGTTAAAATAGTTAACTAACCAGGAAATATCGGCAAAATCGGTTACGGTTCATTTGGTCAACGGATTTATTGGCTAAAATACCGATTTTTTACCGGTTCTAGTTAAAATGGGTTTTAATCATTAACCGAACCGAATATTGGTTCGGTTCCTGATTGAACCGGTCGGTCCGGTCCGACTTTCAAAACATTGGCTGAAAATTATATCCACCTTAGGCACAACGGCATCATCACCTCCTAACATTTGACCTTCCACTAAGATAATATTCTCCGCAATGATCTCGTTCTCGATTTCCAACAAAAAATCATCAGTGTCATCTTCCATTTTTTCCGCATCAACAAATTATGCGATAATTATCACCGAAAAAAACCCAACTAGGCTTAAACAATTCCTTTCTAAGAGATTAAAAAAAAAATGGATACGAAATCAATTTTCTATCCAATCACTTTTTAAGGCAAACATCTAGTTACTCCACAAAATCAACATGTTCACATCTCTTTCATAGCCATGAAATACGCAATACGTGACACACAATAGAGATAAACTTCATTTGAAAATGTTTGGCAACCACTTATCGAAACCAAAGTTTTAAGTTAAACAGCTACATTGGCTGTAAAGAGCAACATCGTTTTTCATGGTTTGCAAACAAAGAAATTGCTAAAATGAATAAGTGTAGAAATATGTCAAAGTGAAGAAATTGCTGAAGAGTTCGGCTCACGTGGGTTCGACGGAGGTAGCGAAAAATGCCGCCGCTGCCGAATGTTGCCTAAATCGTTGTCGGAGATGAGGAATTGTCGCTGGATTTGTCAAAATCACCGTTGGGAATGAACATGAATGAAGGAGGGAAATGGCTATGAGGGTTTTCTAAATTTGGGGAAATTGCTGTGGTTGAAAAAGCTTTTCCCGGTTCAAAGTTAAATTCCTTGTTCATTGATGCCAGGTCAGCAATTAAAAATTGCGTGTAAAAGTCTTGTACAAATGAGTCTGATACTACAGCATAATAAAAAAATAATAATAATAAATTTATTCATATATAATATTTTTTCCTTTCTTCAATATTACTCTACTATGTTTTCATTTTACAGATCCTAGAGTCATGACTCGATACGAAAAAAATAAATATTTTTCTCTCTTTCCTCTACTATTAGGAGTCATTAAAAAATAAAATTGAATCCACCCTTAAGATAACAATTCAAGATGCAATACATTTAAATTATGTATGGCTGTCACGTCAAGAATAAAAATTGAAGGTTGATTATCTAGAAGCAAAAGCTCTTCTACACAAAGTAAGTTACCATAATTTAATAATTATCTCTCTCTCTTTTTTCATGTTTCTTTCTTTCACCTATTCACGAAATTTATTTCTTTCGATTTAAAACTCACCACAAGTGTACGGTTCGTTAACAAGTAGTAGAATGGATTATTAGTCCAAGTATCGATCCCACGAGGATTGAATCAGTTTAAATCAACCTATTATGACCTTAACCGAAACACGAAAGTAAGATATATGTATCGTGATTTAACTAAGGAAGATGTGAACTATGATGCAATTATGAGAGAGAAACTTATACTAAATGCAAAATGACCAGGATGCAATCTACAAGAATTTATAGAATTAATAAATTACTAAAGCACTAGGATCACGAATTCTCAAGCAACACCCGTTCAACTTTTAATTATGCAAATTTGACACACATTCCCACAATTGATGAATCAATATTCCTATCTTAATTTAGTAATCTTTCTTGAGCAATGCCAAACCTATCCCAATATGTGATTTGACTATATCTCTATGACGAATACTTGCATACAGGAATGCATTATGATTTCATGAATATTCAACAATTCACACAAGGCATAGAAGTATATTTATATCCCCTATCGGACCTTGTGATGATTTATACCATGTTGAGCCTATTTTCCTTCTTTCGAATACATAAAACAGGCCACCAAAATCATATAATTACGTGCACAATAATAATATGGAAATAAAAATGTATAAATCATTCAATTCCGGAACATGTGCTTAAATATGTTAAATCTCCAAATCAAAAATCAAAAGTAGTATTGCAAGGTTCATTGATCACCTAGTACAAGAAAAATCTAGCTTAACATACTAGAAATAAGAAAATACAAAAATAGTTGAAGAAACGTCATCACCTGAATCAAGTTTCAATCAATTCTTCAATTGGCGCGATGTTTTCCTCGTATTCTTTCTTCATTTTTTCCTTCAAAATCTCTCTTTTTCTTCTAAAAATGGCGTCCCCTTCATTTTGGTCGAGTTGTTGTTTATATAGGACCCTAAAAATCTTATTTCCATAAAAGTTTCGACGAAATAAGGAAACCGCAGATTCGGCCTCCGAATTGCTCTATGCGACCGCATAGTACATTTCTATGCGATCGCATAGAGTAAAAAATTTTGAGAATTTATTCTCGGGTGGTCTCTATGCGCCTGCATAGAGGGTAGCACTATGCGGTCCAACTATGCAAAAAAATTCATTTTGGTCCTTGAACTTTCGTTCTTCTTCATTTTAGTCCCTTTGCAATTCCTTCTTCTTCCAATCATCTTGTATCGCGTTCGATTTCATACTTAGCATGTTTGCATTCCCGGGTTTCTTTTTAGTTCAACTTTGAATATTTGCATCCTTAGTCCCTGAGCTATCACTTTGCTCCATTTTAGTCATTTTTCTGCTCTTTTCTCCTGAATTCTACCATTTCCATAGAAACACCTACATTGCATGAATTCAACAAGATTAAGTCACAATTTAAATATTTTGCTCGTAATTAAGTCATGTTTGTGATCTAAATAAGTGTGCAAAAACACATTATCAAACCACCCAAACTTGAACTATTATTTGTCCTCAAACAGGATAGTGACTTAATTCTGAACAAACATGACTTAATACCCTGTCGTGGCTCAGGATTGGACTAAGTATTTGACTTTATGAAAATTTATCAGTGCAAAAATGACATCAACCTTTACATGTTAAATGCATGCTTGACGTGTATGTGTGAATTTATGCCAAAAAATAAAATTCATGATGGATTGAGTCTCGATTCCAAGTGGTCAAATGTATCCTCACTCGCTCGAGAGATACACAACCCCCTAAACTTATTCTTTTCCCTCAATTATCCCAAGGTTGTGTTTTAAGATTACAAATTTACATAGCTGTAGTTCTCACTCTCTCGTAGTTTGGATTGATCTCACTATCACAAGTTTACATTTCAACAAGTGACACCGCTCCCGAGTTTGATTGCTTCGACACTCAAGGTTAAAATAGGTTACTTGCCTCACCTCAAGGGTATAGTTTCCTCAACCAGATGTCTAAGGGCTTTTCTTCATGTTTTTATCTCTATTTTGTTATTCTCACTTTCAATTTTTTTCTTTTATATCATCTTCTTATTTGCTTTCTATATAACCCATGAAACGAGTTTTACGCCGGTGACTCCCAAACAAGTTGGCTTTAGGGCATCAGGTTTTTAAACCCTTGCAGGCTTATTCACTCGAGTTATAAAGGCTTGATCAGATGACTTTTTATTAACCTCTTTCCCTGTTACTTTCTATATGACCCCTTTTAGCGAGCTTTAGACCGGTGACTCCCAGACCCGTTGACTTTAGGGCACCAGATTTTAAAATATCCTTACAGGCTTACTTGCTCGAGTCATAAAGACATGAAAAGAAGTGTCTTATTCTCACGATTTAATTTTATGCCCTTATTATTCTAGACATTTAGTTTCCAAAACCATGCCTCAATTTAAGATTTTCACCTAATCTTCACCTCACCGGCTTAGGCAATCCACACAATAAAATTTCATGCATGGAGCCCCTGCTCATCTCAATGCTCCCTATAATAGCTCAACCAATTTCAAACTATCATGAGGTGATTTACATGTAAATTAAATATAGGATTATCATTCTTTTCCTACCTTATGCTCAAAATCCAGTCATTCCCCTAATATGTCAAGCATCAACAGTGTGCATAGATGATGTCAAGTATTTCATCACAAGTATTGGTTTATCTATTCAGCACTATATTCAAAATTTATGAATTATACCAATCCAATAACACATCATAACCGGAAAGGCTATTAAGCCCACACAAGCATGCGAAAGTATAATCAACACTCACTCATCAAGCATACATTATGCAACAATTAGTCAATAATAATGATGGACTGTGAAAATGCAAAATAATTATATGCCGACTATTTTTTTTAAATTATGCCACCATCCCCCAAACTTATACAGTACATTGTCCTCAATGTAAGAATTAAAGTTGAAATGACATAATTTAAAAAGAAAAACAAGAACACAAAATAGCAAAATGAAGTAAACAAGACTCCCCTAATCAATATGGTGATTGTGATGGAAGGCTGGGTCCTGCAGCATCATCTCCAGGAGGGGGAGGAAGGCGGGATAAAATCTCTCTCAATATGTCAGACTGCTGGGTCTACTCCATCTGCATGGCCTGAACCCTGCTCTCCAAGCTCCCTAAACGATCTCATGTCTCATTCACCCGCCACTGTATACCATCCATCCTGCCAACATACATTTCCAATCGCCCATCAAAGGTACTCATCTCTCTTCTCGCTGCAAGGGATTCACTGCTGGCATTGGATGTGAAGTTTCTTGTGATTGTCATATCATTCTGCACCTGTTGGATGGTAGTACTCATTGCTCCAAATGATTGCTGAAGACTCTGCATATCTCGACTGTGTCCTGTCATAGTGGTAAACATCTACCTCAATAACTGGGTATCAATGTCAACCGGTGGTGGAGGAACTTGTGGCATCTCAAAGTTCTCAACTGCTTGTCCTTCCTCAGCCTGTTGCTGTCGGCGTCGCTCATTTTCTAACTTCTGTTGATGTTTAATTCTGGCTCGGTCTTGGGCCTCTAGTGTGAGGCGCTTAATATAAGGACTTGGTTTTTCTGGTGCTTTCCCAGGCTGGACTTGTATGCCTGCAGCTCTACATATCCCACTTATCAAACTTGGGAAAATTAGCGAAGTGTGCCTGTCTCCCCATGTGCCTATAATTTGTATCTGGTTGTAGATGTATGTGGCCAAGTCAATCTTGTTTCCCCGNCCATATCATTCTGCACCTGCTGGGTGGTGGTACTCATTGCTCCAAAAGATTGCTGAAGAGTCTGCATGTCTCGGCTGTTTCCTGTCATAGTGGCACATATCTACCTCAATAACTGGGGTCACCCAGTGGTGGAAGAACTTGTGGCATTTCAAAGTCCTCAGCTGCTTGTCCTTCCTCAACTTATTGCTGTCGGCGTCGCTCGTTTTCTAACTTCTATTGATGTTTGACTCTAGCTCGGTCCTGGGCCTCTAGTGTGAGGCGCTTGATATAGGGACTTGGTTTTTCTGGTGCCTCACCAGGCTAGACTTGTATGCCTGTATTTCTACATATCCGACTTATCAAACTTGGGAAAATCAGCGAGGTGTGCCTGTCTCCCCATGTGCCTATAATGTGTATCTGGTTGTAGATGTAAGTGGCCAAGTCAATCTTGTTTTCTTGAACTAAATGATAGATAAACCCCGCCTTTTGGTCTGTAAATGTCGTCCTATGGGAAATGGGCTCGATGTTGTGGCATATGAATAACCATATGATAGCTATAGATGGGGTGAGATTAATCTGATACCAGTCTGCAGTCGGCAGAGGCCAAGCATTCTCACGTCCCAATAATTCTTCCGCAACCTCAATCCAGTTGAAATTATGTGGGACTGGGACCACATTTGTCCAGGTTAGCTGATAGTAGTCATGAATCACTTCTGGTGAAAGCATAATTCATTTTCCCCAAACCCATGTCTGATGTAGATGATCTGATCCAGGCGTGTTGATTTCTGTATTCAAGTTGGCATAGAACTCTTTCACCAGATTTTTATTTACTGGATGCGGTCTTTCAATCACTTTCTCCCAACCACAGTTGTGGATTAAATAAACCAATTCAAAATTGGGAAAATCTTCCAACTTAACTGGCCTTTCGGGGATGAGTGCCCACTCACGGACAACATTGGCGTAACGGGCTGCTGTGTCTGAAGATAGAAATCTCTTGACACCCTCTTCGGGCTCTCTAGTCTGGGCTGTGCCAGATGTGGAACCAATCTTCTCTTATCCTTTTGATATTATTTTTGGAGGTATCCTGCAAAGGTGCGAAAATAACATTCATTAAACTTCTTGTTGAAAAACAAGAGATGGAATGAGATTAGCAAGGCATGTATTTCACAAATCCCCTAAATTTGCTTCAACATGCATATGTAACATATTGGTGTGCAATCTTCAAAACATGATATTCAAGATAGTGTAAATAGTGTGCCAATATGAAAAACTAAGGAACTAGGCCTAAATATGCACATTTGAAAAATTGGACTTATAACCGAGTGCGCATGTTCGGCCCCAAACATCATCGAAAATATCAAAATTTTCCCGAGCAATCTCTGGGCACATGAAAGTATTCAATGAGGTCTAGTATATACTCAAATTTCAAATCAATTGGACTTCGTTTGGTGTGTCAAATGATGGTGTAAACTAGGTAACGTAGGGTGCCTTGACATGCCGTGACCTAGCCATGTGCCTACGTGTTGCAAAATGGATTTGATGTTTGACATGTCCTTTCATGTGTATGTGCATCTGGTAATATGCAAACTTCTAAGAAACATGCTCAAGAACGTATAAGGAATGCAAAATAACAACATACACACAAGCTGAGCTCAAAACATCCAAATTGTGTCAAGTGACCCATGATCAAGTGCGCACTTTCACCCCCGGATATCATCGAGAAAAATCGAATTTTTCTTGAGCAACCTCTGAGCATATGAAAGTATGTAATGTGGAGTGGCACATATTCAAATTTCATGCCCATTGGATGTCATACGGGTACTTAACTCAAGGGAAGAAGTGAGTGCTGTGAAGTGACGTGAACCTAACATGGGTGCCTACATGTGCGTGGTTGGTGAGTGAGTGCTTCCAGCTAAATTTCTCATTCAATCACAATGTGTATGTTAGTTTATATATTCAGATTTTCAAATGCGGGATTTCACATATTGCACAACAAACTTCACTTAGGCAATTTATCGAACATGTTGTGTGCAATATATTCAACTCCATTCTATTAATACTTGGCAAAGTGTAATAACCCTCAATGCATAAACACAAATCAATGCCATAAACCAAGCCTACTTACACCCTTTCAACTCGATTCCCAATTGTAAATTGTGAGTAATTACAAACCAAAGTCTAAATGAGGAGAAGGAATAAAGCTCATACCTTTTTCGCCTTGGGTTTTTCCGATAAATTCGTGAATGATTGAAGAAATGAAGGAGGGTCTAGGAATGTTTTTGGGTGTGTGCATGTAAGATGGGAATTTTTGGACCTAGGGTTTGAGGGAGAAATGTGAGAGGGAAATGGGGGGAAGTGATTCAGAGTGAGCCAGTCATGGCTTAAGTCCATGACCGGATCACTAATATGTGGCCGCATAGTTGTGTCCTATGCAGTCGCCTAGTGATATAATTTGTCCCCCTTTTGTTTCGGTTGGTGTCTATGCGATCGCATATACACTTTTTTTTTTAATTTCAAAACAAAACAAAACATAATGAAATATAAAAAATTATTTTCCCTCTTTGAATTCTCTAGTACACATTTGCCCTTTAAATTTTTGAAAACATCAATTTGTAGTGAAATGCGTGAATTATACTCCCAATCACCCAAAACCATTTCAAACTTATCGAACATGTGTTCAATGCCTAGGAATTTATGTGGACGATACTTAGATTCTATTGACATGTATGGATGAACGATGACCTAAAAAAATTGCAAATGCGAAAATTAAACAACTCCTAAAATAATATAAAAAGTAAAATAAATCAAAAGATACAGTGGATTGCCTCCCACCCAGCGTTAGGTTGTAGTCGATAGCTCGACTTTACTATATTGTATCATTCTGGTGGTCTAAGATGAACGGTAGACTTTTCCTTTGAGAAATTGCCGCTCCAATAGTGTTTCAAACGCTGTCCATTGACCTTAAATGTCCCCTTATTGTCATGAGTGATCTCAACTTCCCCATGTGGAAATACCTGTGTAATAGTATAGGGACCAGACCGTCTCAATCGCAACTTTCCTGGAAACAGCTTAAGCCTAGAGTTGTAGAGTAACACTTTTTGCCCCACTTTAAATTCACGCCTCTGAATATGCATATCATGCCACTTCTTGCTGCATCCTTTATAGAGTCTTGAATTTCCGTCGGCCTCCATTCTGAGCTCATCCAGTTCATTAAGTTGTAATAGACATTTTTCACCTGCAGCCTTCAAGTCCAAATTCAATTTCTTCATTGCCCAATAAGCAAAGTGTTCTATCTCAAGAGGTAAGTGGCATGCCTTCCCGAAAACCAGTCAATATGGTGACATTCCTATAGGAGTCTTGAATGCAGTCCTATAGGCCCACAAGGCGTCGTCCAGCTTCTTAGACCAATCTTTTCATGAAGAGCTTACTTGACTTCAAGTATTCGCTTTAATTGCGTATTGGACACTTCAACCTGTCTACTGGTTTGAGGATGATATGCAGTGGCTACATGATGTTTAACGCCATATTTAGTCAACAACTGTTCAAATTGGCGATTGCAGAAATGTTTGACCCCGTCACTGATTATAGCTCTCGGTGTGCCAAAGCGAGTGAAAATATTTTTCTTTAGAAAATCAACACCACCTTCCCATCGTTGATAGGCAATGCAACGGCTTCTACCCACTTTGATACGTAATCCATAGCCACCAATATGTACTGATTAGAGAATGATAGGGAAAATGGCCCCATAAAGTCGATCCCCCAGACGTCGAATAGTTCCACCACCGAGATACTGTTCAGACGCGTTTCGTTTCTCCTGGATATATTACCGCTGCGTTGACATCAGTCACATCTTTTCACGAATTTAAAGGCATCCTTAAACTACGTAGGCCAGTAAAAACCTGACTAAAGGATCTTTACTGCTATTTTTGAAGCACCAAAATGCCCTGCGTATATAGATGAATGACAATGTTCTAGTATTAAGGACAATTCTTCCTCAGGTACGCAACGACGAACGATTTGATCAGCTTCTCACTTGTATAGAATGGGATTCTCCCAAAAATAATACTTCAACTCAGTGAAAAATGTCTTCTTTGGGTGATTTGAGTAATCTGGCAGAATGATAGACCTGGCTAAGTAGTTAACTATGTCAGCATACCAGGGTACCTCCCCCACATCGAAAATCTGTTCATCTGGGGAGACTTCATTAATTTCCACGATCTCTGTCTGCTCTATGGTCTCGAGTCGAGACAAGTGGTCTACTACCACGTTTTCACCGCCCTTCTTATCCCTGATTTCCAGATCAAACTCTTGAAGCAGCAGTATCCAACGAATGAGATATGGCTTAGCATCCTTCTTTTCCATTAAGTATTTGATAGCAGCGTGATCTGTGTAAACGATGACCTTTGACCACCCCACAAGATATGATGGAAATTTGTTAAAGGCATAGAGTACAGCAATGAGCTCTTTCTCTGTAGTGGCATAGTTTAATTAAGCGTCGTTCAAGGTCTTACTTGCATAGTAGATTACGTGAAATGTCTTATTTCTCTGTTGTCCCAATACGGCCCCATCAGCAAAATCACAGGCGTCGCACATTAATTCAAATGGCAGGTTCCAATCTGGTATGATGATCTCTTTCAAGGTATTAAAAGCCATCAAACACTCATCTGTGAACTCAAATGTGAATTCCTTCATCAACAAACAGCAAAGTGGTTTAGTAATTTTTGAGAAATCCTTAATGAACCTTCCGTAGAACCCGGCACGCCTAAGGAAGCTACGAACACCTTTCACTCATGTTGGTGGCGGTAATTTCTCGATCACCTGAATCTTTGCTCTGTCCACCTTAATACCCTTTGCTGAGATTCTGTGTCCTAACACAATGCCCTCGTGTACCATAAAGTGACATTTTTCCCAATTCAATACCAAGTTAGTCTCTATACACCGCTGTAACACAAAACTCAGATGCTCCTAACACTCATTAAACCAAGACCTAAACACTGAGAAGTCGTCCATGAATACCTCGATGAATTTCTCAATCATATCAGAAAAGATGGCCATCATGCAGCACTGAAAGGTGGCAGGGGCATTGCACAAACCAAAGGGCATCCTACAGTATGCAAAGGTACCATAGGGGCATGTGAAAGTTGTCTTCTCCTGGTCGTCAGGTGCTACTGGAATCTGATTATACCCGGAGTACCCATCCAGAAAACAGTAATGTGAGTGCCATGCTAGTCTCTCCAACATCTGATCAATGAACGGTAGTGGAAAATAATCCTTTCGAGTAGAAGCGTTTAGTTTGCGGTCATCGATGCAAACTCTCCATCCAGTCACTGTTCTTGTAGGAATCAACTCATTTTTCTTGTTTTGCATCACTGTGATACCTCCCTTCTTTGGAACAACCTGCACTGGACTGATCCATGCACTATTTGATATTGGGTAGATGATGCCTGCATCGAGCAACTTTAATACCTCAGCCCGAACCACTTCCTTCATGTTTGGATTCAATCTCCGTTGACCATTAATGTTTGGCTTGAAATTTTCCTCCATGAGTATTTTGTGCATGCATAGCGACGGACTGATCCCCTTGATATCTGCAATTGACCATCCAATGACTGTTTTATTCTTCCTCAGCACCCGAAGTAGTCTCTCTTCCTCCAATTCACTGACAGTATTTGAAATAATAATTGGGAGTGTAAAAGACTCCCCCAAGTAAGCATATCGAAAGTGTGGTGACAATTGTTTGAGTTCCAACTTGGGAGGTTGTCGAATAGATGGCACTGACTTTGTAGTCCTAGTTCCCAGTTCTTCGAAGTGACGCTTGCGCATGTATGGTAGATTAGTTTCCAAAAGTCGTGCACATGTTTCAATCTCACTTGAATCAGTGTGAGTGGACTGAAAATGTGCAATGCATGCCTCGTATGCATCGGAAGGATGATGTAGCCGAAATGTATCTTGAATTATTCTATCAATTACCTCGATCTAGAAACAGCTATCTGACTCAGTGGAAAATCTTATTGCCTTGAACAGTTGAAAGAGATCTGTTCTTCGCCAAGCCTCAATATAAGATGCCCTTTCTGAACATCGACAATCCCTCTTCTAGTAGCTAAGAAGGGTCACCCCAATATGAGTGGAACATCCTTATCTTCCTCCATATCTAAAGTGAGAAAATCGGCTGAAAATATAAACTTTTCTACTTTTACCAACACGTCTTTAATGATCCTTCTTAGATGTGTAAGGGATCGATCTACTAACTGTAGGGTTACTGTTGTGGCTTTAGCTTCTCCCAAGCCGAGTTTCCTGAAAACAGAGGGAGGCATCAAATTAATACTTGCACCTAAATCACACAAAGTATTATCAAAATGACAATTTTCAATAGTGCAAGGTACAGTAAAGCTCCCTGGATCCTTTAGTTTTGGAGGCAGCTTTTTCTGGATTCTGGCACAGCATTCCTCCGTTAGCATCACTGTTTCATTTTCTTCTATCTTTCGCTTGTTAGAGAGGATATCCTTTAGGAATTTTGCATAACTCGGCATCTAAACAAGTGCCTCAGCAAATGGGAAGTTGATGTTGAGTTTCTTGAAGACTTCAAGAAATTTACTATATTGTTGATCCAATTTGTGCTTTTTCAACCTCTGCGGGAATAGAATAGGTGGCTCATGAGGGTTGATAGAGTTGGTAGCTGTAACCCGTGGTGTATTGAAACTCTTCTTGGCAACATCCCCTGTTGTTTGTTTAGTCTGTTCCACAATCTCGTCATCTGAGGTAGGCGTTGATTCCTTGCTAGCTATCGGTCTTTTTACATGTATCTCCGGTAGTTGTACTCCACTTCTGGTTGTTACAGCTTTTGCGTGCTCCTTAGAATTGATTTCAGTGTTGCTGGGTAGGTTTCTTGGTGCTCTACCTGTCATGGAGATTACCATCTATCCCATTTGCGTCTCCAAATTTTTGATTGCAGCACTTTGGTCTTGGAGAGTTGCATCTATCTTTCGCATAAACTGGTTGTTGGCCTCCATGTACTGATTAGTCATTGCCATGAACTTCTCAAACATCTATTCCAATGGTGGCTTTTTATCCTGCTATTGAAATTGATCTTGTGGTCTGTTTTGATTTTGGTTACTCCATGAGAAGTTTGGTTGTTTTCTCCAGCCTGATTGGAGGTTTCCCAATGTGGATTGTTCTGTTGGCGTTGACCCCATTGCACAAAATCTGCATATTCGATCCTCAGCGTGAGAATTGGACAGTTGACAGTATTGTGGTCTGCTCCAAATTTTTCACAGCTTGGCTTCTTGACTTGTTTTGCATTGGCGGTTTGTGAAATGCTCTGAACCTTATGGAACAAGGAGTCTATCTTTGCGGATAATGCTAAGTAAGTATCTACTTCATAAACCCCCGACGTTCTCTTCTGAACCACTGGATCTGTAGACCACATGGCTGAAGTTGTAGCCATTCTCTCAAACAGTTCCCATGCTCTGTCAATTGTTCTCGTGGAGATTGACCCGTCGGATGATAAATCCACCATGCTCTGGAAGGATGGAAGTAATCCAGTGTAGAAAAATCAGATTTGTGTCTTTTTATCAAAGCCATGCTGAGGACACTTCCTTAACATATTTTTGAAGTAATTTTAGGCCTCTTCAAATGATTCGGACTCGCCTTGTTTGAATATAGATATGTGTATGTGGATTCTCATTAGCCATCTCGTGGTATTGATGTCCATTCTGAAATAGTTGAATTACATTTGTTTTCAGCTGGAAGTTCGGTTGCTCAAATGGAGGATACACAATGCTAGATTGACTCTGAACCACCAACGGTGCCATGAAGTCCCCAAGCACCATATTTCCTTCATCTTCAACCCCCACGCCTTCGTTGAGTTGAATTATCGGACGATTTTGCTCGTTACCCATCTGTTGTTGATGTTTTTAGTCTTTTTGAATTTGTTGTGCTGCTCTTGCTTCTCTTTGCCTGTGACGAAATGTGCGTTCGATCTCTGGATCAATGGGAACCAAATCTCGATCAAGTGCTCTTTGCATACAAGCCCTGAGATAGTAAAAATAGCACAAAATTAAATTAAAGTAAACAATAAACTAAGTCTAGTAAGCTAACTACTACTAATCTAGGTAAGTTCGAATTAGTGTCACAATAGATAAAATTAAACTAAATTTCAATCTCCGACAACGGCGCCAAAAACTTGTTCACGAAATTTATTTATTTCGATTTAAAACCTACCGCAAGTGTACAGTTCGTTAACAAGTAGTAGAACGGATTATGAGTCCAAGTATCGATCCCACAAGAATTGAATTAGTTTAAATCAATCTATTATGACCTTAACCGAAACACGAAAGTAAGATGCATGTATTGTGATTTAACTAAGGAAGATGTGAACTATGATGCAATTATGAGAAAGAAACTTATACTAAATGCAAAATGACCTGAATGCAATCTATAAGAATTTATGGAATTAATGAATTACTAAAGCACTAGGATCACGAATTCCCAAGCAACACCCGTTCAAATTTTAATTATGCAAATTTGACACACATTCCCACAATTAATGAATCAATATTCCTATCTTAATTTAGCAATCTCTCTTGAGCAATGCCAAACCTATCCCAATATGTGATTCGACTATATCTCTATGACGAATATTAGCATACAGGAATGCATTATGATTTCATGAATACTCAACAATTCACACGAGGCATAGAGGTATATTTCTATTTCCTATCGTACCATGTGATGATACCATGTCGAGCCTATTTTTCTTCTTTCGAATGCAGAAAACAGGCCACCAAGATCATATAATTACGTGCATAATAATAATATGAAAATAAAAACGTATAAATCATTCAATTCCAAAACATGTGCTTAAATATGTCAAATCTCCAAATCAAAAATCAAAATTAGTATTACAAGGTTCATCGATCTCTTAGTCCATGAAAAATCTAGCCTAACATACTAAAAAGAAGAAAATAAAAAAATAGTTGAAGAAACGTTATCACCCGAATCAAGTTTCAATCAATTCTTCAATTGGTGCAATGTTTTCCTCTTGTTCTCTCTTCGTTTTCTCCTTCAAAATCTCTCTTTTTCTTCTAAAAATGGCATCCCTTTCGTTCTGGTCGAGTTTTTGTTTATATAGGACCCTAAAAATCTTGTTTCCATAAGAGTTTCAGCGAAATAAGGAAACTGCAGATTCGGCCTCCGAATTGCTCTATGCGACCGCATAGTACATTTCTATGTGGTCGCATAGAGTAAAATTTTTTGAGAATTTATTCTCGGGTGGTCTCTATGCAGCCGCATAGAGGGACCGCACTATGCTACCAACTATGCGAAAAAATCCATTTTGGTCCTTGAACTTTCATTCTTCTTCATTTTAGTCCCTTTGCAATTCCTTCTTCTTCCAATCATCTTGTATCGCGTTCGAATTCATACTTAGCATGTTCGCATTCCCAGGTTGCTTTTTAGTTCAACTTTGAATATTTGCGTCCTTAGTCCCTCAACTATCACTTTGCTCCATTTTAGTCATTTTTCGGCTCTTTTCTCCTGAATTCCACCATTTTCATATAAACACCTACATTGCATGAATTCAACGAGATTAAGTCACAATTTAAACAATTTACTTGTAATTAAGTTATGTTTGTGATCTAAATAAGTGTGCAAAAACACATTTATTATCACTCTATCATGATTTTTTTTTCTCCTATTAAAAATGCTTTAAAGATGAAATTTAAATTATAGACATACCTCTATCTATTTATTAGACGTTAATGTCACATAAATCTAAATCTTTCTATTTAGAAGCTACCTATATTACAATTCATAAAATGCATTGAAGTTGTACTTTTGTTCAATTTATATAAAATTGGATTAAAACTAATTTGATTAGGTGTTTGTGTCAACCCAACTTTCTTATAGAGACGGATAATATAAAATAATTCTACTCAATTTAAATTAAGTTTTACAAATGAAATGTTGCAATTCATTAAAGGATCTTAATTTAGGATTAAGAGGGGCAACGTCAGCTAAATCTCTATAGTTACTCTGGAATAACCAAATCAATATGAATCTTTAAGAGCTTAATCACATGGAACCCTTAGCTAGGCAAATACCAATGGTCATTATAATCCCATTTCATACTATTTCGAGTTTTTGTCAACTTATAGTTTAGAATGTAGGATCTTGATTCAAAGGTTATATGTAAATGTATAGTTAAAATTCATGTAAGATCTTGATTGTAGCTTGATTCGATGAACGAATAAATATAATTTTGTAACGTTCTCTTAGTTCTTGTTCTACTTCTATCCCTAGGACTTTTATGTATTTGTACATGGAGAAATAATTTAAAATCCTTTTACCATGTTTAAACCATGAATCCTGATATATGTACAATATTTGTTGACAATATCCTATTTGCCATCATCATATTAATACATTTTAAAAACTGTTTTCTACATCACTGACTTGAATTTTGACAACGGACTATTGTCAACCAATGTTTTACACATAGCTTTATTTTTAAACCATTGCAACATAATCATTATTTTAAAAAGAGGAAATTACTAGAAATGTCAACTTTCATATATCCATTTGCAAATATGTCCACCATTGCAAATTGTTGCAAAAATGTCCATTTTGAAATAATTTAGACCAAAATACACTTGTTAACAATTTATAATTCTACACAAAAACAAAAATGAACATTTTTGTAATTACAAATTTTATTGACCAATAAAATTTTGATACATAACCTACCCTATTAATTTCAAACGTGTACACGTCAAATCACAATAAATGTTATTTTTCTTATTGACATAGAAATGTCGAAAACTACATTTCAACTGTAGAGAAATGTCATGTTTGGAATGAAATGTCATTCTAGACATCTAATATGTCGAGAACTACATTTGAATTGTCAAGAAGATGTAATTTTGTGATTTGACATATATACTTATGAAATATAAGTAAATGGGGTTCAAATATCGAGAACATCATTTCTACATTTAATGAAAAAATGAAGCAATTAATTTGAAAAGTGAACATTTTTGAATTGACACTCATAAAATTGGATATTTTTTAAAACACCCCTTTTAAAAATTTACTGACGATCTTATTGGTATCATAAATAGTTGGAAAAGTAAGTTCGCTTATTTGAGAAAATAAAATGTGTTCTTCGTTCAACACAAACTTAAAATAGTAATTACATCGGATTATATTTGATAGAAATTTTAGCAAATAAAAATGTAACTAGCCTGTGCATATTACTGTGAGCTCTCCAACAATTTCTTAAAGAAACTTTTCCAATCCGAAACCTTGTCATCTCCATTTACCACCTGTTGAAAATAGAGACAATAATAAATAATTATGACAAAGTATTTTAACTTACCCAGTTGAATGCATAATAACCAGTGAATATTAACTACCTAGGGTCTCCATAACAGTCAAAATAAATTCATCAAGAGTTCACTAAACCTCAAAGACGAGTCCTTTCTGTGGGACAGCATCAAGAGCTTCCACGCATAGAAAGGCTGCATCTTCCTTGCTAAGACTTCCCTTTGCAGCACTGCCCTGTTCCACCAGAATAAACATTCTAACGAGATCACCAAGAATACATAAATATGTTGATATTGTTAACAGAATAGACATTCAATAATGAAATGAACACAGTTCCTAAATTTATTAGGAAAAAAGCTTCATTTCTAATGTTGATAAACACCGGTTGAGCAGATTTTCTGTATCAACCAACTGAATGAGGAAAATATATCACGAGTACCTCTTCAAAGCTGAAGCCTTGCTTCCCTACACGGTTATTCTTTAGAAACCCAGTTCTGATGATGGTATAAGGGATTCCAGAGGCCTTCACCATGCTTTCATCTTGCTCTGCTAATTTTCTTGCATTGCTATTCATCATTGCTTGAATTCCACTAGTATTTCTATAGACAGACAACTAAAAACTTACCAAAATTGTAATCTAAACATATGTTATTTTGTGGTCACATAGTTCATCCATAGGATGCACATTAGGGATACCTGAGATAACAGGATCACGTGTTGTAAACCTTTCCACCTATCAACATTAGTTAGAAATCCTTCCTGCATATATGCATAGGTTCGTCAAATAGTACATCACGTAAACACTGAGATAAAGAATACGTCTATATTGAACATTAGAAAAAGGTTGTTAACTATTAATTTTGTCTGGTAATGTTCACGCAATCATAGTTGTGAAAAAGTAATAGGAGAATACAATGCCATATATCATGGGCGGATCCAGGGACGAGCTGGACCGTGCTACAACCTGTCCCTTCGGTCCAAATGTCCATTAAAAAAAAAAATTAAGTAAAATATATATATTTTTTAGGTGCAATATTTTACTTTTTTTTATACGTATTAGCCCGTATTGAATTTTTTCCTAGATCTGCCACTGGCCATATATTATATAAAAACCACTTTGAGGTTCCCTCTGAATTCTGAAATCAGGGAGTCACTGCAAAGAAATCTGGAAATTACGAAGGAAGTTTTGAGTTCATATTAGTCATGGGTAGAGCACCGAAAATAAAGTCTAGGAGATCTAATCCTCCATTGAAGAATACAAGTATGAGTGCTGCACTTTTTCTACAGAAATTAATTAAAACAGAACAAAAAGTGAAAATATAGATGGAGTAGAGAATTGCATACATTTGGGCAAATCACTGCACGGACGCCTCTTAGTGCCTTCTTTAGAATTGTATTATTCTTGACATCTCCAGCTATAGACTTTGAAATAATGATAAATCACATAAGACTTGAGAAAGATTGCCAACAAATATAGCAAACAACTATATCAACAAAAGAAAAATGTAGAATTTTACAATATAAATGCACCAACCTCAACATAAGTACCAAAGGCTTCCATAGCAGCCCGCTTATCCTTTACCAATGCTTTAACTCGAACTCGTTTGACAATCAGGGACAGTATAATCATCTGCAGAAGTTAAAGACCTTGAAACTGAAGTTCATGCATCAGAAAACTGAGTTGCTCACAAGATGAAGAAACCAATCTTGGGGAACATATTAGTGGCTTATTTTGTTAGTTGCACTGTCCAGAATTGGATACTAACAAAGAACAAATATAAACTACAGCATTGTCCATTGTGCTCTTCAGTAGTTGGTACCAAATATGCTCTAACTGGAAATTACAGTTGCCATGAAGTCTGAAGTGCAGATTATTAAAGACTAGATTTAAAAATAAATATATTTGTCCCTCTTCTAGCATCTTAAAGCTTTTAAATGAGATAGTTCTACATGGTATATAGAAGATAAAGGTCTTGGATTTGAGTTGCGTTGCTATCCATTGAAGAAATTCATGCAGTTGTCAAACTTTTGAAGGAAAAAAAATGTCCGCCCCTCACGTGGAGCATGTTGAAGACTGAATTTAAGTAAATAAGCATATCTCTTCTCAATCGGCTTAATTTTTTAAGATTTAGTTACGAGTTACACATAATAATTTTAACAAGAAACTGGAAATCCATTGCATAACCCACCTGACCAATTTCATTATCTCCATCAGTCACTAATACTGCATCTCTAACTTCATCATCTCCTCCTGTTTCAAAAAATCAAAGAAAAAGAATCGCCATCCTCAATACAAAGCAATTGTACAAAATATGTTCAATATAAATGTTATTCTTATGGAAAAATTACCTCTAGGCTCATCTTCTTCCAATGAGGTTCCATCTTTAGGGAGGAGATCAGGTGCCCCGTACCATTTTCTCAACTTTGGACCCCCTAAAAGGAACACGAAATGGCTTATTCGTACAACCAGGGTTACAAGTGATTAAGCAAGGAGTAGCATACCTTCAATGTAATCGAGAATTTGGTCCATGACATTAAGTTTCTTCTTGGATGAGAAGCAAAAGGGGGAAGAATGCTTTTCGACGCGCGACAATATGAAAGATGGGTTTATCTTCTGGCAATGTAGAGAGCGAGTGATGATTTCATAAGAGTGGAGACGGGGCAGAGACGAAGAAGTTGAATAGGCCATTGATTTTGGGGGTGGATTTTCGAGTCAAGCTCAAGCAGCTCTTATCCTCTTGTTTTCTTCTCCCCTCCAACTGTTGCGTTTTGAGGGGCCCAAACCCGCTTATTCATCTATTTTCACCTCAATAATGCTACAAGTCCAAAGATAGATGACAAAATAGGTTGACAAAGACACGTGTACAATATACATGAAAGGAAACTAGATGGTGCTGATTAAAAAATCAAAAAGTGGGCCCTATAATTGTCATCAATATTCATTTCTATTTCATACAATAACATAAAGGAACTGACAATTATTTTATTTATTCAATTTCAAAAACATTTTGAAATCGACTCATTTCTCTCACCTTCACCACCAATTTCCCCCAAAATCGAACCCTACCAGCCACTCTCCTCATTTCCTCCAAAATATTCACCTCCGGTAGGCACGTTTTTTAGCTTCAGTCGTACAGGCGCTTGTAGTAGTAGAGTTACTTTGGGTGAATCATTTATCGCGACACGGGACATCCTTCCCTTCAACTGAGTCATTTGGTTTGTCCATGTATTTTGGTTTAGAGATATTTGTTCCTTTTTTTTCATGATTAGCGTTCCTTCGGTTGAAATTAATTTAAGCAGGACAAGGGAAAATAGGTTGTTTGAATGCATATAAGTCCTCTCTTTGCATTGCTTTTTATTTGATTTTTCGTTCAAGCATTTTTGTGTTACATTTGATTATGAATGTATTTGAAATTTGAAGGCCCCCTTTTTTCTTTTCTTTTTTGATTCACAATTTTTTTTATTCACTGTTTTTTCTTTATACAAATACAATTTCTCGTCAATTTGACATGGGCAATCTCCCTAGTTGTTTTTTCAATTCACATTCTTGGATTTGAAACTGTGTTTAGGGTCGGGGATTGAATGATGTTGTGAATGAAGATTTGAAATGCGTGTTATCTCCATATTCTCCTGCCACCTATTTCTTTTCCGTGTCTGTTTTACGCTGTGAAGGGTATTGATTTGCTATAGTTATTATGTCATGTATGAGATGGTTTCAGTCTTCTGATGTATGATGGTTTGTAATGTATTCAGCAACGCAAAATGCCAGGTAAAAACTCCGAAGTTTGCCACGGTTGTAGGAGCGTTGGACACTTCTTCGGCAATTGTCCAATAAAACGTCGATGTCCACGTTGTGAACATGGATTTCAGAAGTTTTTCGAAGTTGAAAAGGACACTATTAATAAAGGAAAAATTTTTAAATATTACAGTGAAAAGTGTGGGTTTCGAAATTGGTGTAAAGAAGGGGAAGCGACCAGTAAATTGAGTAACGGTAGAGTTACTTTGAGTAAAATAGTTGCACGTGAAAAAGTCGAAGATCTGTCACGAATGTTCCAGCTGAATAACGAAGAAGAACTGTTGGTGTCTATGAACGTGAATGTGACCATCCATCGGGGAATATCACCTGTCCAAGTGAAAGTGAAGGGGACGGACACGGCTTGAGAAGTGCATAATGATTGGCTATCTATGTTAGACTTCACATCTGTATTTATGTAAAATTTGAGCAGTTGAAATGAATGAGAACTGTGGGTTTCGAATTAAATTTACCTTCAGCAGATCTTAAGTCCCTCATAGGCATTCCATTTCATTTTCTTATAGAATATTATGCTCTCTTTTTTTTCTAAGTTATAACCTCCTCTAGTATTTGATTATATAGCTTTGTCTGTGTCTCCCTGATGGTTGGTAAGAACCTTCTTTTTACCAATTCTTCAAAATACTGGATAAGCTCTTCTTCCCCCTCCCCAAGCTTAGGATATAACAGTATGGCTTCTTCTCCTCAAGTTGTTGCTATTTGAGTTATAAATAAATTTTTACAATTTATTAATTTTTTTCAAATGAAGTGAAATAAAAAAGCTACTTTTTAAACACTAACACTGAGTCACTGTTTCAAAAAACAGTAGCAAATCTTTCACTAATATTATTCCCAACAACATCAATTACAGATTGTATTCGTCAAGCAATTCATGGTGCAATTGTGCGCAAGTTATCATATTGGATGGAAAACAATATTGATGAGAAAATTCACACCACGTTCCAACTGGCTGGAAAACAATATTGATGAGAAAATGCACTTACAAAATATTGGAAAAACTACATTAACACCTATATCTAGGCGTTCACATTTTAGGTTTGGATTTACAACTTCAACGCTACTTCAAAATACGTTACACAAGTACATTAGAGTTTTCAAAGTTCAAATAAATTTTGAAACACAACTACAATACGGCATCGGGTGCATGTTGTTTGGCAGAATGAATATGAACCTAGAATCTGTTGCATTGACACTAATGGCTCCATATCAAGTAGGTAATGGTTCATCTATAATGGTTCCTCCATAACTGCAAATATATGGAAAATAAAATGTCAAAATAGTTGTTTGGCAAAATCAAAATGGACCCAGAAGCTATCAATTCGTCTGCCGAATAAAATGTACCTGTTTGTATGAATTTAAATGGACCCACCATGATGCGGTAAATATTGAATGCCGTGCGGGATCACATGACCTAAGGTTCGAATTAAAATGAATGAACGAAAAGGAAGTCGTCCAATTGAAATTCCCTTGCTATTATTTAAACATTTGTGTACCTTGTGAGTCAGAAACTACATTTGTTGTCGGACAAGGGATCAAAGTAGAAGATGGCACTTATTGTGTACACACACGACTCATCCCATCCTATATAAATTCACAGGGGTTAATACAACTTGAAGTGTGCAAGACACGCTATAATTAAGATACTAATCAATAGGACTTACGGACACGAGAACGGCATCGGCATGTAATATTGTTGTTGAGAAGGAGGTGGGACCTCGTGTACACCATCATCCATACGACTACGCATCGGTGTTGGTCTCTTCCCTTTGGTTCGATCTGATCGTACCTATATGTACATCATACCGATTACTTAGTGTGTAAAATGAAGTAACTAAAAGAGTATGACATAAAAATATACCTTCGATTTCTTAGCCCTCATCTTCAATGGACCTTTTCTTCGTTTTGTCTTTGGCGCCCCCTTTGTCTTCAACGATTTCAGATCCCTGACACTCCCGCTGGCAGGATCTTGAGGTCCATTGCACTCTGGAATGATATTACTACCAGAACACGACTTTGTCAAATGAAGCTCTTTATTTTGAATTTCTATCCAATTCTTTATCTCACGGTATCGCCCTTCGTCATCAGCTGCAAGTTCTGCTACCTTGGAGAATGTCTGACACATGTCATCGTACCTTAACTATGCTAGAGTACTAACCAATCCTTCATAATTAATGGCGACTCTCGTGTGTGTTCTTATGACATCTCGTCTCCATCTCCGCAGTATATACCGATCCGGCATTACAGTCACATCGTTCCTTGTCAACACTGCGATTGCATTTCTACATATTATTCCCCGAAATTCAAACAAGTGACAGCTGCAAATAAACTCACATTTCTCTCTGTTGAATAAGACTATTTTCTTTTGCCGATCGCCCACTGAAACGTCTTCACTCACCTAGTATGTCGTGCCAATGTTACCTTCTAAAGCAGATATGAGGTCACAATAAACCTTTCCCGTAAATTCTCTTTGAACTTCCTTGAACTTCGAAATGGTGTACACTTTTTGATATTGTTTTTCCATTTTGTAAGTTGTTGCGCATACAACCATTTGAGAGAAAGACTTACAATGAGCTTGAAATTCCTTCTCTACCTTACTCCGTAGTGCCCGTTCATACTGTTCGACAAACTGTTTCAAAGATGTCTTAGAGTGCACATAACCATCGAAGAAGGCGTTCATACTCTCGCTTCTATGTGTTGTTGACATTCTAGCCTAAAAGTTGTTTTCAAAAAACACAGAACCCAACTATCTCTACTCTCAAACAAACCTGACAACCAATCGTTACCATGCAAGTCATATGTGTCAATCATCAATTTCCAACCGTCCTCAAATTCTTCGAATAACTGTGAATCATATACCAAAACGTGTATAGCCGAAAATATCAAAGCCTTATCCACATGATATCCAAATTTTTCAGGCAACTTTTTCAAATTGTGCCACAAGCACCATCTATGCTTCGTGTTCGGAAATACTATCTGAATAGCATTTTACATTGCTCTGTCTTGATCAGTAATTATTCCGTGTGGAGTTTGACCACGCATGCATTGGAGCCATGTCCAAAATAACTATGCAAATGTATCCGTGTCCTCATTCGATACCAAACGACAACCCAACAACATTGATTACCCATGATGATTTACACCAACAAAGGGGGCGAACAACATGTCATACTTATTAGTTACATAGGTAGTATCAAATGTGACGACATTCCCAAACTCTTTGTATGCTTGTCTACATCGATTGTCTGCCTAAAAAACATTCTTCAGACGAGACTCGTAATCTAAGTCAATATTGAAGTAAAATCCCGAGCATCGTGCTTGCATTTTACAAAAGTAAGATTGTATTGCTGCTGCATCCCCCTCGCCAAGTCTTAATCATCTCACTTGCTCGATGTAATTCCGACAATCCTTTTCCATAAAAGTCATATTCTCATAACTCCCTGTTTCGACAACTGTAGAGTTAAAACTTTTGTGCAATGGTATTCCAGCCATATCGTTCACTTCGAGCTTTCGCTTCACATATGCACTTAATTCTCAATTGCATCGATACAACCTGGACTTCACAGGACTTGTCTTATGGTTGTGATCAAGGTGCACTGTGTTAATTTTCCAGTAACCATGGATATCGAAAGATGCAGAGATTCTAGCTTTACAACATGTTTGAATTGTTGGTTGTGGCTTCATTGAAGTGCTTGCATTTTTGGTTCTTCGTCCTTGCCGACTACATGTCAGTGTGACGTGTCTCAAAACCCATCGTCATCCTTCATTGAACTCCTCTTCCTAATTGGAAAATCAACGGCATAAGCATATCTTGCATAAAAATCATACACTCTTTTTTCATCCTTGAATTGCATACCAACCGCAGGCACAGTAATATCATCTCTTCCTATAGTTTCCTTATCCACAACATTTTCATTGTCACCCACATTTTCAGTTTTGGATTCCACAAACCTGAACATCTTCCATATTCTGCAAACCTGAGAGACATACATACAATTACTAAATCTGAAGACCAAAAACTTTAATAATATTAACATTAACAACATAGTGTAGGTGAACTGCTTGATCCATTAGAATTAGCCTCTCAACTTTATCACAAAAAATGATGGTTTCAAATTGATCTTCGTCCTTACTAGCCCAAGAATGCCAACCATATGTAAAAACCCAATACATGGACAAATCGATCTAAAATCGTATGAATATCCATCAATAGCAGCCAATAAAAAAAATCTAAACCCACAAATTCTCATTTCTCATTTCAGCCACTGGAACCCACAAATTTCAGCTCAATCTTAATCAATAAATTCCAAGCTACAACAAGAAATTGCCCATACCTTCTTCCATAGCAACCAAGTAGGGTTGGAGATGAGAACAAGTCGTCGGAGATGAGGACACGACGGGATGCTTGGTCTCCCGCTACCTAGCCATCCTTCGATTTTTGCTACAACAACTCATTCTCAAATGTTAGATTTTTGCTACACTAGGTGGGGACAATGAATGGAATTTTCACTACAGCCACTGGAAAATAACAACTGAGTGTGCTCCTCCTCAAATGTTGGATTCTTGCTACACTAGTTGGGGAAAATGATTGGAGTTTTCGCTATAGCCAATGGAAATTTTTTTCTACACCCATTAGAAAATGTCGGATTTTTGACATTATGGGATGAATTAACTTCAAAATCCTTTAAGATGTCTTCAACTTCGTCCCTCTTTTACTTTCAGAAACAATATAGGGGATTTCAGAGGTATTGTAACAGTAAAATGGGTTTTGGCACGTTTTTGCATTGCTTGCTGACTTTTTAATCAGCACCGTCCAATTTCCTTCCATCCATATCGTACACGTGTCTTTGTCAACCTATTTTGTCATCCATCTTTGTACTAGTAGCATTATTAATTTTCACCCATGCTCTCTCTTGTACAGTTTTTAATCAAGTTTCTTTCAAAATTGAAGCAAAAAAAAAAATATAAGACCCCGATTTTTGCTCAAAACGATGTCGTATTGGCATTTATGCATAAAACAAATGAAAAGAAACCCTAAGCCGTTCAACCTAACTCTCCTTCGTTTCTTCTCTCTCATGACACGATGAAATATGATATAATTTTTAAATTATTAATTAATTATTTTAACTAATTTCAATAATTAAATAGGTGTTACCCAAACTTAATCATTTCACGTTTAAACGATTTCTAAAGTCTTTTTAATCACTAAATCTAGTTTTTCTTTCATTTATCTCAATTTCATAGCTTATTATACTTAGCCTCTTCAATAAAATTGAATTTAATCTAAAATCTAACACCTATAAAATTAGACATAACTTGACAATAAGTAACTTTTTACTTACCTTTCAAAATTGAGGAATTCAAGCTTAATAATAGGAAGCATTTACTTTCTAACAACATAGGCAAACTTTCCTAACTTTTCTTCTTCTTCCTATTTTTTTCTCCTTTCTTTCTCCCTGTTCTCATCTCTCTCTATGTGTATTGTATGGGTATGAAATGGGTTTGAGTTTAACTTGGATTTGGATAAATAAATATTCACCGCCTGACTTTTTGCCTTTCTCTCTCTTTTTTATTTTTATTTATAGTATAACATATTTGACTTTTTCTTCCTATTAATTAAAGTATAACAAAACTCACTCACTTAAAAGAATTTCGTCCTCGAAATTCAATTGATTAAGTACGAAAAAGTTGTGGATACTGAGAACGCATATGTTCTTCACTTTCCCATGTCGCTTCTTCTACAGCATGATTTCTCCACAAGATTTTAACCAAAGAAATAGTTTTACTACACAAGACATGTTCCTTCCCATCCAATATTTGAACTGATTCTTCTTAATATGCAAGATTTTCTTTCAGCTCTACTGGTTGTGATTCCAACACATGAGATGATTTGGAATATACTTACGAAGCATGGAAACATGGAATACATCGTGAATTATGGACAATTTCGTTGGCAAAGCCAATCGATAAGCAACTAGATCGATGAGTTCAACAATCTCATATGGGCCAATATACCTAAGACTCAATTTACCCTATTTAGCAAATCTGATAACACCTTTCTATGGCAAAAATCGCAGGAAAATTCTATCCCAACATCAAATTTAGGGTTTTTTCAGCGTCTATTAGCATAATTCTTATGTCTATCTTGGGCTGTCATAAACTTTTCTTTAATTATTCTTACTTTTTTAGCAGTAATCTGAACAAATTCAGGATCCAATAACTTTCTTTCGCTCACTTCATCCCAACCTATTGCAGTTCTGGATTTCAACCAGATAGTGCTTCAAAAGGAGTCGTTTCTATACTCGAATGATAACTGTTATTATAAGCAAACTCCATCAAAGGAAGATGAGTATCCCAATTTCCCTTAAATTGTAGTACGCAAGCTCGTAACATGTCTTCCAAGGTCTGAATAGTTCTTTCTGAATGACCATCTATTTGTAGATGAAAAGTTGTACTGAAATGAAGTTTAGTACCCATAGCTTTCTACAAACTGGGCCAAAATTTAGAACTGAAACTAGAATCTCTATCTGAAACAATAGATACTGGTGCCCACACAAAATGATTATCTCATCAATATATATTTTTGTCAATTTATCTAACGAGTAAGTGACTTTAATAGGCAAAAATTTGGCAGTCTTCATCAATCTGTCTATAGCGATCCATATACCGTCATGTGCACTCTGAGTTCGTAGAAGTCCAAATAAGAAATTCATAGTAATGTTCTCCTATTTCCACTCCAGAATAGGCAACGATTGTAACAATCCTGCTATTTTCTGACGATTTGGTTTCACTTGCTGGCAAATGAGGCATCTGGATACAAACTCAGCTATTTCTCTCTTCATTCCATGCCACCAAAATTGTTCTTTGAGTATACGATACATTTTAGTACTATCTAGATGCATTGCATAAACTGAACTATATGCCCCTTCTAGAATTTCTCTCTTTAGTTTCAAATCACCTGGAACACATAATCTACTTCCCCTAACAAAATCTCCATCATCTCGAATGGTATAATCCGTATGCTTTCCTTTACTAACTTCTTCTTTCAATTTGCTCGACACTGGATCTTAAGTTTGAGCTTTTCTAACTGTGTCAATCAAAGTAGGCCTCAATTGGAAGTTGACAAACAATGCTCCTACATTAGTAACTAACAATTAGGCATGTGAAGCTATGAGCTCACCAAACAAAGAAGAACATACTGCATTACTCTGGGTCATAGGACTCAATATCTTCTAACTGAGAGCATCAGCAACTACATTAACTTTCCCTAGATGATAATCAATCTTACAGTCGTAATATTTTATCAACCCTAACCATCTTCATTGCCTCAGGTTCAACTCTTTCTAATCGAAAATATACTTTAAGCTTTTATGATCTGTATATATTTGACATCTCTCATCATATAAGTAATATCTTCAAGGCTAGGACAACTACAGCTAGCTCTAAGTTATGTGTAGGATAACTCAATTTATGTTTCTTAAACTGTCTGGAAGCATACGTTATAACTTTCCCATTCTGTATCAAAACACAACCAAGACCCTGAAGTAAAGCATCACCGTATATCACAAACTCTTCATCGGGAGATGGAAAGGTAAGAACTGGAGCTGACATTAATCGATTCTTCAATTCAAGAAAACTTTTTTCACAATCTTCATTCCAAACAAATTTAGCATTCTTTCTAGTTAAAAGAGCAATCTTAGAAAATCCCTCTACAAAACAACAGGTCAACATAAATTTTCTCTATTGATATGACATGTCCCAAGAATACAACTCTATCAAGCCACAATTCACATTTACTGAATTTAGCATACAACTGCTTATCACATAGAGTCTGCAAGATGGTTTTGAGATGCTATGTGTGCTCATCATGATCTCGAGAGTACACTAAAATATCATCAATGAATACAATCACAAATCTGTCTAAATAAGAGCGAAACACTCTATTCATCATATCCATAAATGCTGCTGGTGCGTTGGTCAACTCAAATGGCATCACAAGAAACTCATAATAACCATACTTGTCCTGAAAGTAGTTTTCGGTACATCACTGTCCCTGATTTTAAGTTGATGATACCCAAAACGCAAATCAATCTTTGAAAATACTGCAGCACCGCAAAGTTGGTCAAAAAGATCATTAATACGTGGCAAGGGATATTTATTACGAATTGTCACTTTGTTCAACTGTCTGCAATCTATGCATAGTCGCATGGTGCCATCTTTTTTCTTTACGAATAAAACTGGTGCTCTCCAAGGAGATATACTAAGTCTGATGAAGCCCTTACCTACTAACGTTTACAACTGAACCTTTAACTCTTTCAATTCTATTGGAGCCATTCCATATAGTGTCCGTGAAATAGGTGCAGTTCTTAGAATTAGATCTATAGTGCACTCGATATCCCTGTATGATGGTAAACTTGGTAGTTCTTCTAGAAATACATCATGAAAGTCTTTAAGCATTGGGATATCTTCCAGTTTTAGTTTGCTAGCATCCATATCAAGCACATGAGCCAAATATGCAGCGCAACCCTTGTTGAGTAATCTTCTAGCATCAATAGCAAAAATTGTACAAGATGGTAAAATTCTGCATTGTCCATTGAATATAATTTCAGGCTGTCCTAACTGTCTAAACACAACTTCCTTTCAAAATCAATCAACCGAACCTCGATTTGAAGCCAGAAAATCCATACATAAAATAACATCAAAATCATGTATGTCAAGAGGTATCAAATTTGCCGTCAACTCACGTCCCTTTACCTTAATCCCACAATCTAGATATATACTGTTTGCTAACAGTGATTCTCCGACTAGTAATTCACCACCAAACAACTACCTGATGTGATCCACGACACATAAGTGTCAAAGTTAAGTCCAACGTCAAGCCCGGGGAAAGATCCATTAATAGTCGATGGTGGACCTATGATACGATCGAGGCAAAGTGAGTAAAAGAGGTGATGGGATTGCTCATCAAAGTGACTATTGATGAAACCATGTTCAAGACTCAAAATGGGACAAGTTTCATATTCGGGTCGAAAGTCGAGGTGAATTCGATCAACACGTTACACGCTGCCGAAGATGGGACTGGATCATAAAGTTCGACGCATTTTTGCCTTTTCTCGAGATTTTTCATATTTGATAGAATTCTATACTTATTCAATTTCTTACTATATTTAAAAGATTGTGCACTTTTTTGTCTAGGTTTTTATGTCTAGTATAAATACTTTTTATAATTCGTTGTTTTGCAATTTTTGACATTATTATCAATTAAGAGGCTTTTATTGCTTCCTTCTTGTGTTTTTCAATTGAACAATCTACGAACTTATCAAGATACAAATCTTGTGACGTTCAAATCAACCGGGTGAGATTCACATAATTTTGTGTAATCAAAAGGTCCGCACATCGTTGACGATTCGGGTTGCTTTAATCCAAAACCTTGTTTTGGCTTTCTTGGGGACGATCTCAATCTTGATTGTGGGTTTGGTAGCGATTGACTACATAGGTTCACATCAATTGGTATCAGAGCCTAGGCTCCAATTCAAGGTTATATCTTTTTTTTTTTTAATTCTTGTTTGAATCTTTATTTCATGATGTTAGTTTCTTCGTGTTCTTGTGTCCCATATTTAATTTAGAGTCTTAGATCCATAATTTTTCTATCAAAACCTCAAAAGTTGTTTTTGGGCTAATCTAACACCTAAATCAACTTTCGTTTTCTTTGTCGGTATCATCATTGTATTTCGGATCTTAAAAAAATTGTTGTTTATCGTACGGTACTGTTCATCCATACAATAAAAAAATCGAATTTAGAAAAAGTATTTAGATCTCGAAAAAATTTTGTCAGCTACTTTCGAGTCCAATTTTTTTTATTTTTTAAATTTATTTCTTTGAAGTGTCCAAAAATCCAAATTTTATCGGGTCTCAAAATCTCACTCACATTCTGTTTGGATTCTACGTGATTTGATTATTGGTTGAGTTCCAAATTGTTCCTTAAAGCACTTGATGAGAGCAACGAGTGGTAAAAGGCAGAGTGGTGAGAACAATCGAGGGAAACAGCCATATTGAGTTAATTTCAAACGAAATTTGTGAGGCAGAAAAATAAATTAGATTTATGATGTTGGACAAGGAAGGATCAAATCCAGGTAGAATTGATGACCGAATTACTATGCTAGAGGACTCGGTGTGGAGGATTGAAAGGATATTTGGAGACGTGAGGGATCGATTGGATAGGCAGGATGCACAATTGGAAAGGCTAAATCCAATTCTTGCTAATGTATGGAGGCAAGGTAGGCAAGAACGTAGGATGGAGGAATATAGTGATTTTGAGGTTGATAGTGGATAGATGAAGGTGTGATTGTGGATGCGGAGATTGAAAGGTTTAGAAATAGAGGAGTTAGGCAAGATAGGAGGGATAGGAATCTTGGTGAAGATGATGTGGATGGAAATTTGGGTAACATTAAAATGACCATTCCTTCATTCAAAGAAAAGAGTGATTCGAAGGCATATTTGGAGTGGGAGAAGAAGATTGAATTTATCTTTGATTGTCACAATTACTCGAGGAGAAAAAGGTGAAAATTACAGTCCTTGAGTTCATAGATTATGTTATTACTTGGTGGGATCAGTGGTGACTACGAGGTGGAGGGATGGGGAACGACCTATCAATACATTGGAGGAATCGAAAGCTATAATGCGGAAGAAATTTGTACCTAATCACTATTACCAGGAGCTTTATCAAAAACTGCAAAATTTATATCAAGGCTCCAAGAGTGTGGAAGATTATCATAAGGAGATGGAAATGCTAATAATTAGGGCAAATGTGGAGGAGGATAGGGAAACCACCATGACTCAGTTTTTGAGTGGATTGAAAAAGGACATTGCAAATGTAGTGGAGTTACAATACTATGTGAAAATTGAAGACATGTTACATGTAGCCATGAAGGTATAGAGGTAGTTGAGACGGAAAGGGACAGCAAAGTACCAACCTGGATCTTCGGGTTCTAGTCCTTCTTAGAAATCGAAGTGGGAAAATAATAGAGGAGATGGGGCTATTGCAAGAGGAAGATTTGAAGTACCGAGAGGCAAGGAAGAAGGTGCTAGCAGGGTTATTCCGAAAGGAGAATCCCTGCTATCAAGAAACAGGGACATCAAATGTTTTCTTTGCTTGGGAACAGGGCACATCGCTTCTCAATACCCAAACAAGAAAACAACAATTCTACTGGACAGCAGAGAAGTGAAAACTGAAAGTGAAAGTGATTGTGCAAACATGTCGGACTTGGAAGATGCTAATGAAGAAGACACCACAGAGTATGCGGTTGGTGGTAAGCTGTTGGTCGCGAGGGGAGCTCTCAGTGCTCAAATCAAGACGGATGACTTGGAGTCATAGTGAGAAAACATATTCCACACGCGGTGTCATGTCAATGGCAAGGTATATAGTGTAATAATTGATGGTGGAAGTTGTACTAACGAGACTAGCACTAATATGGTGGAAATTTTTGAGTTTAACATTATTAAAACATCATTAGCCCTATAGTTTACAATGGTTAATTGAATGTGGGAAAATCAAGGTGATAAAAAGGGTGTTAATTAAGTTTTCCATTGGTAAGTATCAAGATGAAGTGATGTGTGACGTTGTACCTATATATGCTGGGTATATCTTGTTAGGGAGACCATGGCAATACGATAGGAAGGCAATGCATGATGGGTATAAGAATAAGTATAGTTTTGTGAAAGGTGGGAGGTCTATCACTCTTGCGCCATTAACACTGGCACAAGTATATGAGGACCAAATTCAACTAAAAAATGAAGAAGAAACAAGAGTTAGAGAGTTATAGAAAAAGAGAGAAAATAGTGAGGTGGCCAATGGAGAGGAAAAGAGAGTGGGGCCACATGAGAGAAAAGAAAGAGAGTCTTTCGAGATGAGAGAAAAGTCGAAATAAAATTTCTCTGCGAGAGGGAGTACTTGAAAAAGGCAATGATAGAAAGGCAACAAATGATATTGTTGTTCTACAAGGAGTCACTCCTAAACTTTTAGGAGCCTAACACACCCTTCCCTAATTTGGCTATTTCTTTGTTGTAAAAATTTGAAGATGTATTTCTAGAGGACATGCCTAGTGGTTACCACCCATTAAAGGAATCGAGCACCAAATTGATTTCATACCTGGAGCTATCATTCTGAACCGACCGACTTATCGAAGTAATCTGGAGAAGACAAAGGAGATTTAGAGGCAAGTGGAGGAATAAATGAGTAAGGGTTATGTAAAGGGAAAGCATGAGCCCATGTGCCGTACCTGTACTGTTAGTGCCAAAGAAAGATGAAACTTGGAGGATGTGTGTGGATTGTAGAGCCATCAACAATATCACGGTAAAGTGTCTTCATCAAATTTCTAGGCTAGATGATATGTTAAATGAGCTATATGATGTATGCATATTTAGTAAAATTGACTTTAAAAGTGGATATCATCAAATTCGCATGCGGGAGGGTGATGAATGGAAAATGGCTTTTAAGACTAAATACGGGTTGTATGAATGGTTAGTCACACCTTTTGGGTTTACGAATGCACTGAGCACTTTCATGAGCTTAATGAACCATGTTTTGCTTGCTTTCATTGAAAAATTTGTAGTGGTCTATTTTGATGATAATTTGATCTATAGTAAGGACCTTAACGAGCATGTAGAACATTTGAGACGTGTGCTTGTGGTTTTGAGGAAAGAACAATTTTATGCCAATTTTAAAACGTGCACATTTTGCGTGGATATGGTTATTTTTCTAGACTTTGTGGTTAGTGCTGATGATGTAGAGGTAGATGAAAAGAAAATAAAAGTTATCAAAGATTGGCTAACACCTAAAAACATAACTGATGTTAGGAGTTTTCATGGATTGGTTAGCTTTTATAGGCGTTTTGTAAAAGACTTTAGCACAATTGTCACACCACTAACCGAGATTGTTAAAAAGAATGTGGGATTCCAATGAGGGGTAGAACAAGAACATGCATTCAACACTATCAAAGATTGTTTGTGTAAAGCACCAATTTTAGCACTTCCCAACTTTGACAAAATTTTCGAGATTGAGTGTGATACATCAGGAATAGGTATTTGAGTAATCTTAATGCAGGATAAGAGATTGATAGCCTACTTTAGTGAAAAGCTAAGTGGTGCAACTCTCAACTATTCTACGTATGATAAGGAGCTCTATTCACTTGTTCGAGTTTTGGAGACATGACAACACTACCTATGACCAAAGAAATTTGTAATTCATTTAATCATGAGTCATTGAAACATTTGTAAGGTCAAGGTAAGTTGAACAAACGACAAACACGCTGGATAAAATTCATAGAAACTTTTCCATATGTCATCTGGTACAAACAAGGTAAGGAAAATGTGACAGCAAATGCATTGTCGCAATGGTGTGTGCTTCTAACTTCATTGAGTACAAAATTGCTTGGTTTTGAGTATATTAAGGACATGTATGAAAATGATCTTGATTTTTCCAACATTTACAATGCATGTCATAAGGGGGTTGTAGACAAGTTCTTTAAACATGAAGGGTACCTGTTTCAGGAAAATAAATTATGTGTTCCTAATTACTCTATGCGTGAGTTGTTGGTTAGAGAAGCACATAGTGGTGGACTAATGGGTCATTTTGGGGTAGCAAAGACTTTGAAGATATTAAGTGAACATTTTTATTGGCCTAAAATGAGAGTTGATGTAAAGCCGATTTATAGTCGATGCATAACTTGTAAAAAGGCTAAATCTCGGGTCTTACCTTATGGACTTTACACACATTTGTCAGTACCTAGTGAACATTGGGTAGACATCTCAATGAATTTTGTGTTGAGTTTGCCTAGGAGTAAAAGGGGACGGGATTCAATTTTTGTAGTGGTAGATAGGTTTAGCAAAATGGCACATTTTATTTCATGTCACAAAATCGATGATGCCACTAATATTACAAACTTATTTTTTAAAGAAATTGTGCGTTTGCATGGAGTATCTAAGAGTATTGTGTCGGATAAGGATGTCAAATTTTTTAGTCACTTCTGGAGGGTCTTGTAGAATAAGTTAGGCACGAAATTGTTATTTTCTACAACTTGTCACCTACAAATCAATGGCCAAAATCGAAGTGGTGAATAGGACCATGACACAACTATTATGTACAATTGTTAATAAGAACTTGAAAAATCGAGAAGAATGTTTACCTTTCATAGAGTTTGCATATAATAGGGCCACACATTCTACTACGTCATTTTCACAATTTGAGATTGTTTATGGTTTTAATCCAATAACACCTATGGATTTAATATCTTTACCTGTGAATAAATGAGGTAGCTTGGATGGGAAAAGAAAGGCCAAGTTGGTGAAGTCACTCCATGAAAAGGTACGAGAGCAAATTGAAAAGAAGAGCAAGTATTATACAGCGCAAGCAAATAAGGGCAGGAAAAATGTTACCTTCAAACCAAAAGATTGGATTTGGGAACATTTTAGGAAATAGCGATTCCCAGAGTAGCGAAAATCAAAGTTGCAGCCACGAGGAGATAGACTGTTTCAAGTCCTTGAAAAGGTGAATGACAACGTATACAAATTGGATCTTCCAGGTGAGTATAACGTTTTAGTAACTTTTAAAGTGTCTGGTCTCTCTACTTTGATGCAGGTTCATATTTGAGGACGAATCCTTTCAAAGAGGGAGGAGATGATGTGAGGACACGCAACCATCGAAGTCAAGTCCAATGTCAAGCTCGGGAAAGATCCATTGATAGTCGACTGTGGACGAATGACTCGATCAAGGGCAAAGCAAACGAAAGAGGTGATGGGATTGCTTGTCAACGTGACCATTGATGAAACCATGTTCGGGACTCAAAATGGGACAAGTTTCATGTTCGGGTCTGGGTCGAAAGTTAAGGTGAATTGGATCAACATGTTACATGCGATCGAAATGGGACTGGATCGTAAAGTTGGACGCGTTTTTACCTTTTCGCGAGATTTTTCATATTTGATAGAATTCTATACTTGTTCAATTTCCTACCATATTTAAAAGATTGTGCACGTTTTTTTGTCTAGGTTTTTAGGTCTAGTATAAATACTTTCCATATTTCATTGTTTTGCAACTTTTGACATTATTATCAATTGAGAGGTTTTTATTGCTTTCTTCTCGCGTTCTTGAATTGAACAATCTACGAACTTATCAAGATTTAAATTTTGTGGCGTTCAAATCAATCGGGTGAGATTCACATAATTTTGCGTAATCAAGAGGTTCGCATATCATCGGCAATTCGGATTGCCTAGTTCCAATTTCATTGAATTTAATCCAAAATCTTGTTTTGGCTTTCTTGAGGATGATCTCAATCTTGATTGTGGGTTTAGTAGCGATTGACTACGCGGGTTCACATCACTGCCTAAAGGTTCTGGTTTTTGATTCCCATATAAAGCAAATGCAAATGAAATAAAAAAATGTGTAGATCCAGGATCAATCAAAATACAAGCATCTCTATAAAAAATAGACAACATACCTATGATAACATCTGGTGACTCCTGTGCCTCCTGCTGAGTCATAGCAAAAATCTTTCCTTGGGTCTTCGACCGTCCTTGTTGACCTTTTGATTTCGTACCACTACCACTTGCAATATTGGATTGGGCTACGCTATTTGCACTTGTTTTGTTAGCTAAAGCATCTCTCGGAGTGTAACTCTATCTGGTACTATCAATATTTTGCTAAGAAGGCATCCTCTATACCATGCACTCTCTTGTGATAGAACTGGACAATTTCTTCTAATGCATCTGCCTTGGCCATAATGAAAACAAACTTCATTCTCTTTGAACTTTAAACACGTGCAAAGATGAGGTCTTCTACATAATTGACAATAAGGAAGTATAGTACTAGTAGAACTCTCGCCATGTCTCAGAGTAAATAATCTCTGGGAAGAACCCTGAGTCTAAGTACGGCTAGCTGATGGCTGCTGCACAATACTGTGACTGAATCTAGGACCCTGACTTTTCCATGATCGATACTTGAATTGACCTGAATTGGACACACCAAGTCGAAATCCTATTCTGTCCCTCTGAGGTGGTCTATAGTGAGAAGCACCCGTCATTATTTGACTACTATTTGCTCTGAGCATTGTCTGTTCTCTACCACTTAGCCTATCAGAAATGCTCTTTTCTACTCTCAAAGCTGATTCCACCAATTTGCCAAATTCATTCCAGCCTGTAGCTATTACTACTGATCGGATCTCTTCCCTTAACCCACCCATTTTCAAATCGTCTGCATTTATCAATTTCATTGCCCACTAGAACTTGGGCATACTTTGAAAATTCAATAAATTTCACTTGATATTCTGCAACCGTCATCTACCCTTGTACTAGCTTCAAAAATTCCTCCTGCTTTACATTTTTGTAGGATTGAGGATAACAGACATCGTAAAAAATACGTCTGAATTCTGTCCAAGTAATGATGAAATGGTCTCGATATATGCTTTGTACTAACTGCAACAATCATATGCATCCTTCTCTAATAAGAAAGTTGCAAGACATAACTTTCGATCATCAGGGCAACCCATAACACCAAATACCTTGTCTATCTTGGTCATCCATACCTGAGCAACTGCAGGATTGGATGTGCCAGTGAAAAACTTGGCCCCTAATTTTGTATCCCTCTCAATACTGAAATCTTTGTCAATACTACGCATAGCAGAAGCAACAGCAACAGTAACAACAACAACAACAACAATTCTTCCAACATCCATAGGATATTTGCAATCACATTTCCCTATCCTCGTTGTTCAGGAGGTTGGTGAACTGATTCATTTACTCTCTCAAGTTCTCTCAGTTTATCTCTATCAAGAGCAATGTGAGACTGGAACAACATATTTTGGAGCCTTTGAGTTTTGTCACCACGAGGCATGACTCAGTGACAGTTATGCATGATATGCTAAACATCAGAATGTATGTATATACAATGAAACCTATGGACTCTAATGCATGCTCTGATACTAAATTGACACGCCCTACCCCCTGTAACGCTACTGGACCCGGAACGTAACGTACGCCGATGATAGATATCAACTAGAAGCCGGACCTACTATCAAGGCTACTATAAGTACAATATGCCACTTTTTATAAATAATTTTTTAACAGAATTTCGACATTATCCCCCTATAAATAGGACTAACCAACCTGTGATCAATTACACACAAATTCAAAACTATACTACAACATAATAGAGATAAAATGAAATCTCAACTTTTATCAAGAAAATAACATTAAATGTACATATAGATATAAAATACATAGTGAGCCCCTAGCTATTTACAAGTGATGCCAAATTACATCTAGACATGAACATGCGTCATAAAATGCTAACTAATTGTTCTATGAAGTGAGTCATACTAGCAACCCTATTGTATTGCTATGATTCCAAAATCAAAGGCTCAACTCTAAAAGATGCCCAAATACTCAACTGTTTCCTGATAAGAAAAACTCGAAAAAATATATGAGTTGATAGCTCAGTGAATGGAGAAGTTCGAAAATAAATATACTTTTTCCATTTTATATATTTAACGAAAATTGAATTCATATAATTGAATAATTTACAAGGTAACATCATATAGTTATAGCAAAAACGTGATACATTCAAATAACATCATAAAATATAATCTCAAAGTCAAACTATAAACATTAACTGATAAACATATTATAATCTCATCATATCAAATATATAAAAAATTCATAAAAAAATGTATTTTCTGATTGAAATATGTAATCCGCCCCTCAGGCTAAAAATTTTCGCCACGGGTCTTTGGCCCTTTCCGTGACGAAATTCAATTTCAAGACCTCTGATAATCAATTCTAGGACATGATCAATGCCCTTCAGTGAATTATATGTACACGGTCAAGATCCCTTCATTCCCAATTAAAACCCCTCAAATGTAGTATAGAACATGACCAATGCCCGAACTAGAAGAAATATATAATCATTGGTACTTTTCTGATCGATCTCAATATTACATTTCTCACATACCAAACAAATTTCAATATCACATGTCTCACATATCAAGTCACAAATGTACATAAATCATCTTTGAAATTTCACATGTATCATAATAAAAGAGATTTGTATAATAATCATAAAATCGAACACATAATTGCACATGCTTTACTAATATACTTAATTTATAAATACTTTGACATTATTTAAGTTTTTTCACTCGCAGCACTATATACGCAAAATCAACTCGGTTGGTAAGCTACCCCAATATCTATATCGCCACCTGAAATATGATATAATTTTTAAATCAATAATTAACTATTTTAAGTAATTTCAATAATTAAATAGGCGATACCTAAATGTAATCACTTCACATTTAAGCGATTTCTAAATTCTCTTTAATCACTAAAACTAGTTTTTCTTTCATTTAACTCAATTTCATAGTTTATTATACTTAATCTCTCCAATAAAATTGAATTTAACTTAACAATCTAATAACTATGAAATTAAACATAACTTGAAAATAAGTAAATTTTTACTTACCTTTCAAAATTAAGGAATTCAAACTTAATAATAGGAAGTATTTACTTTCTAACAACATATGCAAACTTTCTTAATTTTTTTCTCCTTTCTTTCTCTTTTTTTTTCTCCCCGTTCTTGTTTCTCTCTCTGTGTATTGTATGTGTATGAAATGGATTTGAGTTTTACTTGGATTTGGATAAATAAATGTCCACCGCCTGACTTTTTGCCTTTCTCTTTTCTTTCTTTATTTTTTATTTATAGTATAACATATTTGACTTTCCTTCCTGTTAACTAAAGTTTTACATGTTAGCTCGACTATTATTGTGTTAGTTTAATTGCCACTATAATAGACCGATTATCACCATGCCATCCTGACTACAGCTATGCTACCTCAACTATTGATATGTTAGGCTGACTATCACGATGATCGATTGATTATCATGACTTCCAACCTCTTGAACTTCCTATTAATTGATAATAGCCTTACGATTATCACTAATCCCATGAACTGTTTAGTGGTTAGAATTTGACAAATTAATACGTGGGTGAGAACTGCCTAGTAAGTGAACTATGAACATGTTACACCAAACATGTGGACAATAACCGCTTAGCGGTTACATAGCACTAAACATCTATAAATACTCCAACGTCGTGTTAGGTATGTGGATCTTTTTTGCACAATAATTTTTTGGTATTCTTTAAGTCATTTTCATAAAGCCCCAAGCTCTAATTCTCACGTTGGAGGTACAATGGAGAGAGAGAGTCACAGTCTCTTTTTGCATATGTTTTATTATTCATCAGAGAAGCAGAAGTCATTTTGCTTTGCTTAGGAAGTCCAAATGTCATTTCTTTATTATTTCATAACTAAGATTGTTATGGTATATTATTTTAAAGAGAAATTTGTACAATAAGTTAGGTAAAGATAGTGAATATAAGTGGACGTGTTATGATTATCATTTACAGGTCAGGGCTTGGTTAAATCTGCCATATATTATGAAGGAAAAATTTCATATTTAAGATATTAATTATTATTCATTTCAAAATTAAAAAACAAGGTTTAAAACTTCCAAAATCAGATATATTAAATTTTATTTATGAAATAATTAACTAAAAATATATTTTACTAATTAATATATCAATGTCACAATTCTTTACAGTTTGGTCACAATAATTTCTCAATCACGGATAATAAATTTTATAGGTCACAAATTACTTCACGGTCACAAATCAAAATTTTCATAGGTTACATTTTATTCATCAGTCACAGATCACAAATTTTGTGACCACAAATCAACTTTTTATGTCTCATATTATTTATTGCTCAATTTATGGATAACATATTATTTTTTAATCACAAGATATCCAAATTATTGATCACAACCCTCTTAATCCCACCACCTTTCCTATCTAAAGCTAGTCCACCATGGCACCACCACGTTCATCATCACTATCACCTCTAGCAACTACAATTTTCAACTTCAATATCACCACCACCACCTCACAACCACAATCACCAACAAAACCAACACCACCACAAAATCCAACAAAACCACTATCATTGTCACCCAAAAACACTAACAAATTATATCTACAACAAAAGCTACACCACCACGACCACCCGCATCACCACCACAAGAACCACCACCATGACCTATTCCACCGACGGAACTACCCTAACAATTGCACTTTCATTGGCGACGATGCGACAATGCTAAGTGACATAGCATCGCCGCTACGTAGGAAACAGCAGCGATGCGCACCTCGTCGCCACTACGCACAAATCTGTTTTTTTGTTTTCCCATTTTCTTTGTTTCTTTTGATATGTTTGATGTGATGTTGATGGTGGATTTGTGGTGATGATGGTATCGACAACCGTGACTGCAGCTTTGGGGATTTTTTTGATGGGTGTGTTGGTTGTGGTGAGGTGAGGTGGTTGAACGTGGTATTAGTGATGGTGTGGTGGTGCTGGCGAGGTGGTGCCAACTATGGTGGTGGTGACAAAGGCTAAAGTAAAGAGAGAAGGTAGGATAAAGATGAGAGAAAATCGAGAGGATGAGAAATGATTAGGGTTTTGTTGTTCGTTTGAGATGGTTTAGGTGGGATGAATATGTATACATAATATAATTATTAATATTCAAGATTTTAATTATCATCTAATTTTGAAATGGAAAGTTTAGAATCAGGCTGTAATTTCCACTATTACTAATATAATTATTAATATTTAAAATTTTAATTATCATCTAATTTTTGAAATAAAAACTTGTAAATTTTAATTTTGAAATGGAAAGTTTAGAATCAGGCTGTAATTTCCACCATTAGAAATTCCCCCACACAAAAAACCCTCGCTTTTCACTGAGGCATCTGTTTGTTTCTCCTATCTCCGTTTTATTTTCTTATCCTTATTCTTTTCTATTTTCTTTTCTTC